>NW_011948418.1:1439473-1455540 GCF_000503995.2 Ceratosolen solmsi marchali
ATATATATATATATATATATATATATATATATATATATATATATATATATATATTAATAAATAATGTTGCGTCAATGGATGACGAAATTTAGAAACTTCGGTCGCACTAGCCAGCATTCGCATTTTTTTTCGTTGCCGAACGCCGGATAAAAGGCAAACAAATAAATAAGTGTTATAATTAATATTTTTCTTTTTCTTCCATTAGAGAGCAGCAACATACGCATTCATGTCCTCCGAGAAAGTGAATCGACAGAAACAATTTGGAAGGAGACGATTACGTGCGTTACGTTATGACAATCGGAGAGTTAGATTAGGTTAGTTCGCTTTAGACTGACCTTGAAAATTTGGCACATTATGGATACTTTCGCGAGATCCGCAATAGGAAGAACTGCGCGTGTGTAGAAGGCAAAGAATAGGGAAATTTAATAACGAGAACAATAAATTTATATACTTGCAGTATCTCGTGGCTTGTTACAAATATTTACAACAATTCGTTACAACAATTACGTAAGCACCGTAGTTTTTTTTCCCTCCTTTTTTCCTTCTCCTCTCACGTAAGCAGGAATTCCTGTTGCTCTTGCGCGTCTTAAACTTAAGTTAATTCCTTTTGCTTTTAATTTTTAGAGAGCTCGTTTCTCGTTTAAAAAGAAAATTATTATTTTTTTATTTTTTTAAGAAACAACCTACTTATATGAATAATACTTTTTTAAACTTGCCAATTAAAAATTGTCAATTTTCTTTTAAATCTATTCACCGCCATCATACTTAACACATCATATATAAAATATATATAAAAATATACTTAAATACGATTATCGTGAACCCAAATCGTGCCGTAGGTTATTACACATATAGAGATTAGGTTTAATCTGATATATTTACGAACGCGTACATTTTTAGGAGAGTATACTTTTAACAGTAGGACTTGGGAATATAAATCCGCAGTTACTGTAAATGATGGCGTTCTCGGGCATATCTTTTCCAAGTATAAATGGTAGTTATGAGATAAATTTAGGAGTAGAAGAAGCGAATCGACTATTTATTTTTTCTTTTAAAGATTTTTAAATCATCATAAATATAAGAGAGACAGGAAAAACAATAGTCCTTTTTTTAACGGGAAGAGCAAACCGTTATTACAACTACGTAACGCGAATATCAAGCTTTTCGAGCTAGAAAAAAGAAAGACTGCTCGTCTCCCTCCCTCTTTTCTCTCATTCTCTCGCGCGCGCGTTCACATACACCCGCATGCATCCACCCACCCACCCGTTCACCCACAAACGCACATTTTCTCTCTCTCTCTCACTCTCTCTCTCTCTCTCTCTCGGTAGTAAGCGTTTGGAAAAAACGAATAAAGAATGAAGAGAATGGAATCACTGGATAGAAAGAGAGAAAGAGAGGGTTTGAGAGAGAGAGAGAGAGAGAGAGAGAGAGAGAGAGAGAGAGAGCTTGAGCGTGTGAGAGAAATTTGTAGTTGTATAGAGATGCGATAATACTGATCGAGGCTGATTCCGTGCTCTCTCTCTCTCTCTCTCTCTCTCTCTCTCTCTCTCTCTCTCTCTCTCTCTCTCTGTCGTTTTGTCTGTGCGCGCGTATACCTACATGTGTGTGGATCTGGGTATAAGTAGACGACTGGGTTCAAATTGTGCGTTAAGGAGATCCACAAACAATAAAGTATCACGCGTTATAAGCTTCCACCATTGTCGTTGAGTCCTCCAAATTCCCTAATCCGATCCGCTCTTGATGCCGTACATACGGTCTCTTGGCTTCCTTGCTCGAGCCTCTCACTCTTCTCGACCCCTTCCCACTATCTCTCACTCGCTCTCTCGCTCTCTCGCTCTCCCCCCTCCCTCCCCCGCCGCCGCCACATCTATCCATCCATCTTCATACGTATCTATCCATCTCTATCTATTTCTATGTGTCTCGCTCAATCCGATCCCATTCTCCGATTTGCCTGAGTTTGGGAGAGCCGGTGAGCCAAGGCCAATGGAACTTGGGTCCAGCTAATCATCCAGCGGGTAAGCGTCATTCGGTCTTAATGACGGGCGCCTGCTGCCCATTGCTGAAGCCGGTCGGACTCTCGGGCATCTCTGACTTGGGCTCCTGCTTGGGCGTTTGGACGTCGAGGTACCTCGAGTGAGTCCTCATGTGCCTGGTGATCATGTCCCTCCGGCAAGCCGCGTAAATGCACTGCGGGCACTTATAGGGCTTCTCGCCAGTGTGGGTGCGCTGGTGCGTACTGAGATGGTCGGATCTGCTAAAGACCTGGCCGCATACCCTGCAGGTGTACGGCTTAACGCCCGTGTGCAGTCTCATGTGCCTCGTGAGCATGTCCGACCTTGCGAAGCTGCGCTTGCAAACGTCGCAGAGGTAGGCCTTGGCGCTGGAGTCCTGAGCGCCTTGGCGCCGGTGCCTCGAGGCCATGTGTTTGGCCAGCCTGTCGTGGAGGCTGAACATTTGGCCGCAGACCGGGCAGACGTAGGCGACGTCAGCCCCCGGCGGCATCTCCTCTACGACCGGCGAGACCTCAAGGTTATATCTAACAGCGACGCTCTCCTTGGTCGTCGGGGAGGCGACGTCGCCGCGTACGACGGGTACGCTTACCGAGCCTCGGGAGACGAGGCCCGGGGGCAGGAGCTGGAGCGCTGGTGGCCTCACCATTCCCGCGGCCAGGAGGCCCTTCATCGACAGATCGAGGGGCGAGTCCTGCGGGCTGGCCGTCGTCTCGGAGTCGAGGGAGCCACAGCGCGGCAGGTGTCCCATGAGCGAGGAGATGGATATCGACGAGGCCGGACGCTGGCCCTGGCTCTGGTGATGCTCCCAGCTGGGCTCGTCCGAGTCCGAATGGCTGCGGTTACGAGTGAGGCTGGGCAGGTACTTGGTGTGCAGGTAGTGCTCGAAGCTGATGGAGGAGGGCGAGACCGGGGCGAGGGGCGCGAAGCTCAGCGGCGTGAGAGGCGTGAGGGGCGAGGTTGGCGAGGGCATGACGATGGGGGAGGTGGAGCAGTGCAGGCAGCTGCAGCCCGTGTAGATCGGTGGTGGTACTTGACCGCCGGGGCCGTTGCCGGCACCGGCACCACCGCCACCGCCGTTACCACCGCCGTTACCGCCGTTACCGCCGCTGACGCCGCCGCCGCCGCCGCCGCCGCCGCCACCACCACCACCACCACCACCGCCACCGCTGACACTGCCGTTACCGCTGCCGTTGTTATTGTTCTTACTGTTGCTGTTGTTGTTACGGTTGTGATGGTGGTGATTGCCGTTGTTGGGATTAGCGTTGGCATTGCCGTTGCTGTTACCGCTGCTGTGGCGGTGGCCGTTGCCTCGATGGCGACTGTTGTTGCGACGCTGGCCGCTGTGATTGTGACGTTGCTTCGGGGGTTCCACTTCCCGCTCCTCTTTGGGCCTGAGGGTCGGGAGGCTAGTGAGCGGCCCCGGACTCTCTAGAGTCGACCTCGAGGTCGATCTTGGTGAGCTAAAGACGTCCTCGTCTTCGCCCTCGGAAGGTAGGGCCCCATTGCCGTCGTACCTCGCGGCGGCCTGGCTATTGGCGCAGTGTTTGGCCGAGTCGAGGGGCGACCCACCCCGGTGTTGCTGCAGAATGTCGAGCACTTGGGAGAGGCGCTTTCGCTTCCGGGGCTGGGACGAGGTAGACGAGGAGGATAGGGTGCGGTGGTGGTGGTTACGATTAGCCGTCGCCGCGAGGGTGTTATTGTTCGTGCAGGAGGGCGGTGGTGGCTTCGCCGGTCCGGGCGGCGCTGCGGCAGCGTCCTCCACGGCACTCTCGGCCATCGTCATCGAGGTAGCGCGGCACCCGCCGCCTGGGCCCCCTATGACGTCGCCTGATACTCCTCCTCCTACTCTCCCCGCCGCGGCTACCACCGTACTGTCGGCTGCGTCCTCCTGTAACAGGGAAACAGAATCGGGCCGTTAGTTTCGTTAATAGCGGGGCTCGAATGGGGGTGGAATTTAGGTTATAGATAGTAACAGTCGCGGGCAATTCAGTGGCTAGTGCCCAGCGATGCAATTTATGTCCATGTATTACAATGTCATTAAAGTGTTAGTGACAGAATGTTCGTCGTTGAGTTTTATTATACAGAGCACATTTGTCAATTACAGACATTTTAATCGAAGTTATTAGTAACATATTGTGTGTATAGTGAACAAGATACAAAGATACTTCTATTCTTGTATTCTTGTCCAGTAATTTATAAACATAATTAATTAATAAAATCTTCCTCGTTTACGTATTTTCTAATTTTCTAATACTCTAATACTCAAATTTCAATAGTCGAATTAAAATTAACCAAACAGCGTATGCGTAAAATGTTTATGGAAGGTGTAATTTTATTGATATTATCAGTAATGTTGAGAAGCAAACTATTGTGAAAAATTGACTATCGATATTTACAAATAAAAATCTCAATTTCCCTTACATTATTTACAAGCATATGAAATTAAATGTGAAATATGAATGTGAGTTGAGAAACAAAAACATAACCTCGTTTGCAATCGCGTATGAGGCCACGGATCCCATGCTAATTTTTTTTATAAATTTTAGTCCACATTTTAAGTACGAGAATATAAATCTTACAAAATTAGTTATGTCGAGAAGAACGTAAAACTTTTCAATCACATGCTGATCTGTCATCGAAATCCGGCTATCCGAGGTTAAATTGTACGTTAGAATGATTACAAAGACACAAAGATAGCGGGACCACGTCGAAGAGTTCACCCACCCACGGCGCATCGAGAAAAAAAAAGGAACGTCGAACGAGACGATACGATTCTCGACAGATTTGATGTTAAAACTTCGGACATTCGGAGGAACGGAAAAGAAGTACAGGTGAAATGACCGACACCTAAGCGGTCGCCTTTCCGCATCACGAGATTAATAATCGCTCGCCTCGGGAATGCCCGTAACGCCGTTAATATCCAAACGCGCGGTAGATCAATTGTCAAGCAACAATAAGCGAGAGAATCTAATTGCATTTGAAGAAAAGTTGTTAGGCGTACGCGCAACTGGAATCCTTCGTCAAACTGGGGAATATCGTGTATTGTCCTGGCCAGTAAAAGCCCGCTTATCGTCCGTGGGAGCCTCGATAGATACGCGATGGCTGCTGTATACACACACACACACACACACACACACACACACACACATATATATATATATATATATATAGAGAGAGAGAGAGAGAGAGAGAGAGAGAGAGCGAGACGTACGCAGACAAGAGTGAATTGATCTTAGCGTAGTAGCGCGTAATACAAAGGAGATCAAAGGTGCGTTGCGATAGATAATTTCATAGGCCTCGATTCTGTCCCTCTCTCGTTCAATTTAACGGCGTGTAAGGAGCCGATTAATTCGCCAGAGCAACAAAAAAAAAAATAGGGAGCGCACGCGAATGATTATAAATCCGATGCTCGAATTTCGCCTGGCGAAATTTTCCTTTTTCCTCTCTTTCTGCGATTTTTCTCGCGAGCCCTCGGTTCAATGTTCAATCTCCGTTTGTTTGTCCAAATAAGCAACGACGAACCATTAACAACGAGAATTAATACAAACGCGCGCGTGGGATGAGCTTATAGCCAGGTCGGCCCGACGACAAGGAGGAGTTGAAAAAGAGTTTAAAGTACCTGAGCGCGCGAGCATCGCCTATTGCCGATTTTGATAAATTCGGAAAATCGTTCCGCATACAAGGCAATGTTATAAATCACCGTTTGAAATAATGCCATTGGTGAATAATTATTGGTGGCAAAGATATTATTTATAGCCATTTCGAGCACTACCGTACAATTAACTGATAACATAATCATTTAATAATCCATTTATTTTAATAACATCAAGATTAAGCGTGGCTGTCCTTTTAAAATTTCACGTTGCATGAAATAAATTTATTATGCGTCCCAGTCGATCGACCAAACAACGAAAGATTGGAAAGGAAACGGGCGTGAAGAAAAATGTAGACAGGACAATAAATACAATATCGGAATGACGTATCGACACGTTTCATAACGCTTCTAAACGAAAAAGTTTTTCTCGTTCCCACCAACGGCTCTCTTACATACTCTTTTGTTTTTGTAATTTCAACACAACTATAAGCTTTCCCCTACAAATCCAAACAATTTTTCACATTTCATTATAGTCATCATAGTTGAATAAATACGTTTAATTTTTCTATACGCTTTAGCAGCTGAATATCCCAGGTTAGAATTCTATTTGTGTGGCCAACCACACATACATTGTATAGTATAATGTTTATCTTAGATAGAAGGCAAGAACAAAAGGAAAGAAAATGTTGGAAAAAAACATGAAATTGGCATTAAGATTATTAAAATATCGCAGGCGTAAATAATTTTTATGCTCATCGTCGGCGTAAGCAGTTCGATTAGGTTAGGCCGTGCGTAACAACAAACTCTTAATTCCAGCAGAGCACAGACTCGATATTAGCAAAGTCGTCTCCGATCCGACGAAGTGTGCGCTCGTTATCTCCTATACGATAAGCAGATAAGCTGAGAATTCGATAAAAGTGATTAGTACTCGTTGCTCGGGGGGGTGGAGTTGGGGGGGGGGGGGTTAGCCTGTCGACATATTTAAGGAGTCGCGACTCATTAGACATGGAAACGGAAGGTGAAACAGTGGCACATTAATGGCCGGAAATTGCAGTGCGCGCGCATTTACCCAATCAATTTTCCCGCGGGCGGCATTCGGTTTCTCCCAATGGGCGCGCGATCGATCTCATTATATTCCGCGCTCACTTACCAAGCCATTTTAAACGGGACGAAAGTCTATTTTGCGGATAACTGTACGTCGCGACAGCATAAATAGCTCGGCGTCCTGTTCCGCACCTGGAAGTATCGTTGGCTTCTTTGTACTTTCATCCTCCTTTTTTCTCTTTTTATCTTCAAAGCGAAATTTATGAATATCGGAGCAGCTCTCAATAGAGTGTTACTGTTACGTTCGATGATAAATATGTTAAGTGGGACATTGCGAGATAATAAAAATGTCAAACTATTCAGGCCTCGCGTTACGTTATTTCGCCGTCTTTCTTCTCGGTAGAAGGAAATTAATTTCGTCGCAAGTGCGCGTAATGAATGTCCAATTTTTTTCAGCGAAGCACTTGTGCTATTATGTTTGGCCGTCAACAGCATTAGTGCACAACAATTCAAATGACCAAAACATTTCTACATGCTGATAAATAGACTAAATTTTACCGCAAGATATTTTTACGTACGCGTCGCTGAGAAAGAAAAACAAGCATAAAATTCGCCGACAGCCTCTTTATTTACATCTCTCTTTACGTCCTTACGACTGTCCATACACGTCTCATCGCCTCCCTCCACCACTCCGCCCGATTCGCAAGTCGCTCTCTCTCTCTCTCTCACTCGTTCGCTCGGTCGTTCGTTTGCTCGTATGACGATTCTCCTTCCTCTTCTCCTTCTCCTTCTCCGCCTCCTCCACCTCCTCCACCTCCTCCACCTCCTCCTCTTCCAATCTGCGCTCGCTGTGGAATGTAAGTGCGCGCAAAAAAGTCGCGCATCACACGAGCGCCCCGACGATATCGCGGACGAGGCACGTACACACGTGCGCGTATACGTGCGAGCTGTGAAAATTCATGCGCGGCTTTTCCTTGATCGATTGATAGGGAGCGTCGCCGAGCGAAAAAGTAGAATATATCGTTGGATAGAGGAAAGGGAGAAGATCGATCGATCGACGCGACGATTTATCGGCGGCCAGAGAGGAGCATCTATCGTGATATACGGTATCATTGTCGCGCCATCGAAAGTAGAGATCGAGAGGAGCTTTTAAGGAAAGTGCGCCGATCTTGTAAGGGAGCATCGATTAAATTGCCCCCGTCATATTATTATCGAACGGTGACTTTCAGCTTTGCCATTCGATTTTTTCTGTTTATTACATCTGACGGCATATGTAATAAATAGACGGTCTACGGTGGTGAATAGTCCAGGTCTTCATTGGCGTGAGAAGTCTTACGTTACGTTTTATTTTTTGTTAATTAGCTTTGCGAAATTAAACGCTGATGTGTCGGTCACGATATTTCTTCGTGTTCAAAAACTTTGCTAACGAGAAAACGTGAATGCTCTTCGGTCGCACCGATCATTTTTCTCAATGACTACTAGAATTCGCACTTTCTCTCCTTCTCTGCACGATCATAAATACGAGTCTTGCATTAAAATAAAAATTCACTTTAATGTCTTATATCGACATTAAATATCAATACAAAAGGAATTGTAACATGTTCTGTCTATCAAACGTAGACGAGAAGAAAGGAAAAAGAGAAGATTGCAAGGATCGAGGCAAGAGGTAAGCAAACAACAGATATACACACGACACAAACAAAGACAACTGCAAATGAAACGAGGAAAAAAACTATCGATAGAAGTAATGACGTTCAATAAGAGGTGTACAAAGCCAAGAATAGAAAGAGCAGAATAAAAAACAAAAACAAAAACAAAAAAAAAAACAACAACAACAAGAAAAAAAATTACCGCCAGCAAGGAAAAAGCTCGCGTAGGAAGGTGGAGAGGACTCGTTAAAAAAGACATCGGCAGCATCGACCTAATTGGCCGATGGATAAGCAAGAAGTACAAAAAAAAAAAAAAAAAAAAAAAAAAAAAAAAAAAAAAAAAAAAAAGGACGCGCATAAAACCGTGCACACTCACTCACAGATACTTTCGAGTGCGAGAGAACGAGAGAGAGAGAGAGAGAGAGTAGAGCAGTGCGCACCCGCGTGCATGTTCATGTGAGTTTATGTGCTTGTATGTATATATGCACGTGCAGAAGCAAGCCGACGTGTATAAAGGGAGTAGCGTCACGTCGCGGATTCGCGATTCACGATCGGATCATTAACGATTCGAGAAGCGAGAGTATAAGGATAACGTGCTGCCGTGATCGAGAAAGGCGATCGATCGATCGATGCGGCGAAAGATCGCCGCGTAGCGACGTAATTGGTAAATGGAGCGCGAGTGGCCGTTTGTGTGTACGGCCAGAGGTGCGCCCGTGCGTGAGCACATTCGCACTGTGCCAGAAACTGCGTTTGATAATTTGCAGACAGAGGAAATGAGCGACTTTCGGATAATAAGTGCATTCCGCGGCTTTCGCATTATTTGAATAGAGACTGTGATTTTGCGATATCTACAATTTACCACCAATAATTCACAACTGCATCTTATAATCTCATCATCGTCATCGTCATCGTCATCCTCATCATCGTCCTACTCCTAAGCGTCTTCCTCGGCTTCGTTCTTATTGTTATAATTTTGTTTTAGTACTCAATATTAATAAATGCCTAAAAAAATCTTCTCACCTAAAAGATTCTTTTTAATTGAAAGTACCATTGTGGTGCTCAAATATTTGCTCGTATTAGATAACTCCATTGCTTTTTACATAACACACCGACTATTTTTCTTTTTTTAGGACTTAGGACAGCCCCTTAAGTATGCATAATTTTGTTTTCACGTATTTTAAAAACTTAATTACCAATAGGAAATTTGTAAATTAGGTACTATAACCAAAATACCTGCACACTTTATTATATCCATTATTAATGAAATCTCTAGATGTAGAGTTTATTCATTGTGCAAGTACCAAAGGCAGCTAAGCCGTCTGACCCCATTACCTTTATATATATATATATATAATTTTTTTTATTTAACAAATTTCCCGCGTTCTTGAATTATCTCTTTTTCAAGCGACCACAACAGTCCACCTCCTCGGCGGCCCGCACCCGTTAATAGCTTACAACCGACGGTTTTTGCCACTTCTTGACAATAGGTAACTCTCGATTCTGCCTCTACATTAAAAGACTGATTGAATGAATTTTGTTGCAATCAATGGCACAATAAGGATTAGCTCGTTGGAAAGAAATACCTCACAAGCCTATTACCGCACACGTTATGTACACGAAATCGACAAAAACTATAATTAAAAGTGCATCCCATTATAGAAGGCGTGAAATTAGTCTCTTCACTGACATATGCAGCGAATTATCATAACAGCCGAGGAACCAGTTGCAACGCGATTGACAAGTGACCTCCCTTCGAGCGGATAAGACAATTTTATGAAACTCTGAGCACAATATAGTTGTTCCATTCTTCATCTCGCGGATAAGAAAAAGCAGATATTAAGCTGTGGGCGAGGATAATTTTTTAATTTTTATACTTCCCGGCAATTGGAAGCCAATTTTCACATGCTTCGGACTTCTAATTCTCCCCTTACAATGTGCATCATTCGTTTCGTTACCCCTTAATTAGATGTGAATCTGACGCATTCGATTGAAATTTAACGTCAGGCTATCGTCGCTTCGTGCTCGCACTTAAATTTTGGTATCTTGAAAATGGTTGTGTTATATATTGGGCAACGCTCTAACAATGTTTGAAGAATGTCCGTATTTTGGAATCTAGGAATGTGTAAATTTGAGAAATAACATAAATCGACCAGCCTGGTGTATGAAACTGGTAAAAGCCCACGCGTAACACACACACATACGCGCGTGCGCGTAATACAATGTAAATTTTAAGTTTGTATATATATATATATATATATATATATATATATATATATATAATTAATATATATAAAATAATATACAATCATATATATATATATATATAAATTTTTTGTTTGTGTGCATGCGTGCGAGGGAGAGAGAGAGAGGGGGGGGGGGGACAAGCAAACAAAAAAAGGGAGGCTTCTGTCCGTTTCGAATGATGATGATTCGTCACTTGCTGACCACCGCAATCCTTTTCGCTCTCACGACAATAAAGGACAATACGAGTGGTCGTCATATATATATATATATATATATATATATATATATATAATTAATATATATAAAATAATATACAATCATATATATATATATATATAAATTTTTTGTTTGTGTGCATGCGTGCGAGGGAGAGAGAGAGAGGGGGGGGGGGTATTATATAGTGTGCGATAGTATGGGTTGGGTGTATGAGTAGAGGAAGGAAGGAAGGGGAGTCGAAACTCCGAGAGAAATTCACGGCCCTCAGCGACTGAGAACACTACCGCGACGAATGTCTCGTCCGAGCGAACGTGAGTGAGCACCTGTAGGACGAGACAGACAGCCAGACAGACAGACAGAAAGAGAGAGAGAGAGAGAGAGAGAGAGAGGAGCGAGACGGTGCGCGTGGGTGGGGCGACGGTTTGTCTTTCGACCGATGTGTTCGCGAGTATACGCGAGCTCCAGTACACAATCAACGTGCATCCAAAGTCCAAGAGCGACTTCTCCAGAGGCTTCAGATACTTTCAACGCGGGCCCGATGCATTCTATCTTTAATAACGAATTATTCCGCGAATTGGACACGAGTCATGGGTAAGAGGGTAAAAAAGAGGTTGCACAGAGGAAGCTGCACCGGCACTTTTTCACGTGTCGGCAAGGTGATCGCGGCCGTCATGTATTATGCATTTGGATGAGATAAGTTGCGTTTCGGAGTTGTGGACGATACTCGCTCTACGCAACGAGGATATCAAGTACAGTCATGAACGTACTTGATTTACGATCATTATCCATCATTAAAAACGCCTGTAAGGTCAAATATCTTATGATTGATTATTTGATTAGATCCGACGATTTGCCGAGTCACTATTGCCACATCTCTATCGGTGCCTATAACTATGACATCGGCGCAAGAGTGGAAGTTAGGGGTTAGCGGCGTGTAAAAAACTTGAGGCAAAAGAAGAAATAGAGAAAAAAGCAGCCAATGAGTGACGTATAAAGGGCGAGTGCTGAGACGCGTCGAAGGCAGTCACCTCCGCCTCTACGCGACCTTTCCCAAAATCGCCGCAACGACTCCACCCCCAAGGACACCGTCAAAGAACGTCAGACTCGCGGTTAACTCAATGAGCGTCGATCAACGCTTGAGCGATGCGACTTTTTGCCGATGTAGTTCCAAGCCGCACCTCGGCTCCTTCAGCCCCTTGCGCGAAATATCGCTCGCAGCCCAGGGAGGACAGCGGTAAAAAGCGACGGACAGGTGGGGCGAAAGAGGGGGTGGGGTGGAGGAGAGCGAAGGGCTACCGGAGTAAGGGCCGTGGCTCGCGCGCCTCTTCTTTGCTAAATGGAGGGGGGTGGGGTAGGGAGGTAGAGAAGTCGAGAGGCCATCGTTGCCGATGTACTTTTTGCGAGCAGAGAGCGCGGGGGGAGGGGCCTTCGAGCGCAAACGTAACGATCGGCGAACAATGTTTGCGAGAAAAACTGGTCCGGCTGGAATGTTGATTTTGACGTTGTTATTCAATGTTAAGGAGACGAGGCTCGGGCAAGCTAGCTAGTGAACGAGCCTGCGAAAGAGAGAGAGAGAGAGAAAGAGAGAGAGAGAGAGAGAGAGAGAGAGAGAGAGCGAGAGAGGGAGAGTATAGTAGCGCATGGCTTTCATTGTGATGCGTCCAGATGTTATTACCACGAGCGGTGGCTTTCGAAATTCTTCGAAATTTTTCGGGAGAAAGCTATGAATGTGAATAGAATAGAATATCATTTCTATTACGTCTTTATAATCTTTTTTAACGCATTAGAGTTACTTGATTTAAGGAGATATTGAGCCTACCTCAACCATGCAACCAGGAAAATAATTGTCTATTTTTTATTACGTTATGTTCGTAAAAACCAAACTCCTATCCGATGGTATTTGGAACAAAATATCGTAAATTTGACAGTATCTTGGCTTTATTTAACAACTAAACTGATAATAATCTTTTTATTGAGAAAAAAAATATTACATTTTGGAGAAGCATGACATTGACACAAAAAGTGTGAATAATTTGTAAATATGGCATTTGTATCGTAAAAAATCGCTATCCCTTACGATGTGTATCCCTACCCACCCTCCCTCCACCGTCCCCACAGTAATAACACGTTCTTCTGCACGTATTTCTGTATTATTGAAAAATAACTCTATCCGAATAATGGAATTGTACTATGAAATCCGCATCGCATTGATCTGACAATGACAAGCAGATACGAATAAAAGAACGCGAGCTACTCGTCTGCGGCCCATTTCACATCGATCCACGAGTAGTGACGCATCTTCAAGGATGTACAAATAACGCGGGATGTTTTGATTCGTAACTACACCAATAAAACGCATCGTCGAACGAGATGGCATCCACGCAAATGGAAAAAACAGAAGAAAAAAATTTTCCCCGAAGGTGAAATGTTTTTCAGAACGAGTCCAGCGCTCACCCATTCTCACTACGCGATCCGACGTACGCGAAGATAATCATCGATCCATCTCTATCTCATCTTTTTACTTCGTGGATGCCATGGCAATTCATGCGCTCATGACGCGCCAGCCTTATTATCCTATATTACGTTATCCAACCGCGTGTGTTACGGATTATGAGTTTGAGAAACGTCTCGCGCAGAGAAAACAAACGCCAACGGAGAATTGTGTGTGTGTGTGTGTGTGTGTGTGTGTAGAGAGAGAGATAGATAAATAGATAGATAGAGAGATAGATAGATAGATAGATAGAGACATAGATAGATAGATAGATAGAGAGAGAGAGAGAGAGAGAGAGAGAGAGAGAGAGAGAGAGAGAGAGTCGATTTATGATACTCTGGGCATAATGGGGGTGAGCACCGACTCGATACGATGACCCGTCATCTCCACGAAATTCATCTTGAGCGTTCCGCAAGAAGGCGCGAGCATATTTATCGGAGGGGTTGCTCGCCATTCCCAGGAGTCAACAGTTTCAACAAAGTCCGGCGGTTGGAAATAGAAAAGCTCCCGTGCGCTGACTTGCAAAGTGGGCGTGTGTATTCGCTCCTCGTCGCGCGTCATCCTGACGAAACAAGTGCCGCATCATCGGCCCGTGATAAGTGGAGCTCCCGGGGGTTTTATTGGCCCCGCGGGGCGCAAGTATTTTGGGACCAGTCATTTCGCGATTTATCCGCGGAAAAATTAATTTCGGACAATTAATGCATGGCCGAGCTCCAAGTTTCGGGCGAATCTCGCGCGCCCAAGTTGGCAAGCCGGGTTAATGGTTCCTTTGCGTCGCCATAAATTTCATTGTACTTAGCCATACGCCGCCGCCGCCGCCGCCGACGACGACGACGACGACGACTCGCGCGCTCGCGCCATTTATAATTATAATTTCCCGAGGCTGTGCCATATGGGCACGCAGTGGTGAGATTTCTGGTGTGCGAAGGGGACTTTATCGGGCGAAGTTGCCCTCGGAATCTACGCTTTGGCGCATTGTATAAATTACAATATTACGCAGAATTAAGATGAGCGAACTGGTCGAATAAATGCCCCCTCCCCACCACCCTTTATCACACGGACAATGCCGAATTACTAAGAACAGTTTATGGGTTACATTAGCAACTCTTTTTCGCACACTTTCTACTAACAGCGCGTTCATTCTTACGCAATTGATCGCACGACGATCGAGGCACCGCGCTGAGGGCCATTTGATTACGGTGCAGCTTGCGACGAAGTTTGCTGATTTAAGGAATGGCTTTTACAAGCTCCTTGCCATCCTCACGGATATTATTCACGAGAGAAATAGCGGAAGCCAAGATGGCGAGAGTTTGGCAAAATTTTAATGCAACGAAGAATCATAGTGTCTGCAATGCGGCGATCCTGCTAGACGGACGGAGAGAGAGAGAGAGAGAGAGTGAGAGAGAGGTAAGTGAAATCGGTTGGCAGGGGGGGGATATTAGAGAATCAATGAATGATTGTGGCGATGGAAGCATCGAGTAGTGCCGGAAACTATCTATGGAAATACCGTTCGGAGCGGCGATTAATGTCATTGTCGTTGAGGTCTAGGTGAGGTTTAGTCCATTTCAATACGCGCCGGTACGCATACAATGCTGTGCGAGGTTAAACTGTTTAAATTGTCGGTCGGCTGAGGTGGAATCGAAGCAGACTTTCGTGAATTTATCGCGTACGTGCATATCTGCGTAATTAGAGAGCGTCGAGAGCCGAGACGCACGTTCGACAATTAAACGCTGCTCACAAAAATTGCATTATTCCTGATGACGCCGTAGTAGCGAGCACGAGCGTAGCGACTTACTATCATCCACGTGGCATTCAGCGGCCGTGGAATAATGTATGGAGGAACATTGTACGGTATCGCGATGAAATTATTTGCCGTCAAACGCACGCGAATGCCACTCGCACGCGTCACTTTTCCCGCGTTCTAAGCCTCCTATTCTCGCGCTCCTATTCAAAAAGCGCGTACTTTTTTTATTGCGCACGCTCCATCACAATTATGCAAGAAAATTAATTCTTTATTCGACGTATTATGGAATTCGTAGAGCTTGTTTAACAGTAGTGGCATAATTTGAGAAGGTGCGGATGAGTTAGAAAACAACCAGACGACCAAAGACATTTAACAGAGAGAACAAATTATCAACTCGCGCTCTCAAAATTGTACGGCTTAATTGGTAATTTGTATTTTTAATGTTAAGCCTGATGAAATACACAACTCTATGGTTCCAATGAATTAATATAATTAATAATGATAAACTCTGTAAGTAGGGTAATAATAATACACGATGACCGCGACTAATGGAATTGGTCGAGTGTACTTTGGCAACCGATATGGATTAACAATGAAGACAAGAGGCCGTCCCATTAATATGTATTATCCATCAATAATGACGTTTAAAGCAAAGTGCAAGGGAAGGTGCATTTCTTCGCTGCATTGCAACTTTTTACGGGCAAATACGTGACATTAATAAAAGTAATAAATTCCTTTTTATAGTCTCTCGAGCAACTGTGAATTTATTATACAGTAGCGTCGATGACAGATACGAAGATGGAACGGGAGCCGCCGACGCGACCGCTCGTCCTTCTGCGAAATTGCCGATCATAGCCGGCGCGAGAGCACGAGACCGGGGAGAAGTGAAACGGGACGCGGGACGAATGCATTTTAGAGCCGTCGACCCCACGGGCTTTATCAAACGTTTGTAGGTCAACCGAATTTTTTGGCGCGTGGGCGGCTCATCGTCCCGGCTCCACTTTGTTTCGTCGAGACGATCGTTGTTTCTTTTGTTTGTCCGTGCTCAACACGCATGCGCAATAACCGTCTA
>NW_011948418.1:1455793-1459174 GCF_000503995.2 Ceratosolen solmsi marchali
CGATATTCGTATACTATCATGCATAATTATGGACTGAAGCTAATTACGGAAAAGTCGTGGTAGGATATCCGGGTGGGGGACGGTGTATATTTTCCCATCCAGCACCAAATCCAGGGCCAAAAATTTACTTACTTAATGGGTAACTTCCCCCACAACGGTTTCTCCACTTCTCTAAGCAGCAACGCTCCACCACTTTTTACGCACGGTTGCGACCTCCCCCGCACACGTGCCATAGCAAGCTGCTGCTTATCAGCGGCGAACATCGAGCGTCTCCCTTGAAAGCGAGCGCGCGCATTATAAAGGTGCGCGTCGACTGGAGGCAACGGGCACTTAGCCTAATGAGCGCTGGATTTATTACGGGATATGTAATTGCTCGTGTTGCGCGGGACTCGTCCGACGGTTCCACGGCCGCTTTCTACGGAGATTAAAGGCGCGCCCATTTCGTGTCTTTAGCGTCTTATTTGCAACTATCGTTGGCGAGAGACACTTTAGTCGCTAGTTTCGCGCCGGTCGATCATGCATATTTGCAAGTTTGCCGAGGGCCTCGGGTAATTAGGTCTCGCTGAGCTAAGCTTTGCCTTCTTCCGGTCCTTCTTAGTGCAAGCGAGCACGCGCGCACGTAAATTCTTAATACTACCGGCGTGTTGTCTTGGGAGTGCGGCGGCGGCAGCGACGGGGACGACGAGAAGAAATCCAGCGCGATAAAAAAGACGAAGGAATAAAGAAGCTGAACGAAGACGCTCGATCATCGGGGATCTCGGTGGAATTCGAGCGAGGCACGAATAATTGATCATCCGAGTCGATGAGTCTCAATTGCGCCGGGGGCAGGGAGTCTCCGTGAAATCGCGGCCACGCGTATAAATTCATCAAGGACGCGCGCGCGAATAACATGTCACTCGTCCGGAGGGGGAGTCGAATTAATCGCGCGCCGGCTCTCTTCCCGACCGCAGTCGATGGGGGCGGTTAATTTACGCCGGAGTGGCGGAATTTATGCTCTCGGCGTTTCGGTCGCCGCCTCGTTCGCCGAAATGACGTATGGATGGCCTTAGGCGCTTGAGTAATGCGCGGCCTGTACCTTTGATGCCATTATTATTGCGACTGGGTCGGTCTCTACGCTCTGCGAATTCGAGTCGCAGTCCTGGTTAGGCCGAATGTCGATATGGTTGATACGATTGGGGATCGATTGGCGCAAACCCAAGCACGTAATTCTTCAGGTCAGTTGTATTTTTTGAATAAGCTCAAAAGTTGAGGGATTGCTGATAAAAAAAATATCCATCCCTCTTTGCCTCACCGTCCCTTGCAAGGAAATTTTTATTCGTCTTATATATAATAAGCTCATCTGGCTAATGATAATAATTTAGAGAACGAGAATAACTCAATTCCTTTTTCCCGCTTTCCAAACGACCTGCAAGTAATTAAAGCCGCAACAGCCAACATTTAAAATATCTATAATGTAGGATATTGCGAGCACGGACGTTCGAGGAAAACCGATATATTTCACTTTCAAGATGTTGTACACCGAAGTTATAGTGAATGCAAACCTTCGTGCTGCGCGTACGCATGCGTATTGGATAATGTCGGTTTCGAGTACTTGAATATCGCAATATCCGATATACTTATTCAAAATGTTTAGTTATTTCGGACTTAATTGCTTGCACATTATTTGTATCCTTTATATTTCACACGCACGCACACACGCGCACGCACACACACACACGCACACACACACACACACACATATATATATATATATTTATTTATCACGCACATAATCGGTAGTAATAAAATTTATATAATAAAGTGTTTTATTTCTTTTTCTTAGATCGGTCAGGGGAGTCAGGGGGCAGAAACGGGGAATATGAGAGAGAGAGAGAGAGAGAGGGAAGCCTATCATTCGTAAGGTTCTATTCTGGCATGCTCTAGGAGTCGTTATACAATTACGTAATTCTCCGAATTGTAATATGATATTTGTTATACAAAATTGCTAATTACCGTTATGACGAAAATACATATTCTCAGAATAATCGGCGCAATTAAATAATTAATCTTTCTTTATTAATCTCGACTACACCTCTGCAAAAGAAAGTGTCATATGAATTATTTTTATCTCGTCTCCCAACAGGCGCGGGTGGTCATAATTTTCTCTGATTCACTTTTTCCAACAGCTATATTTGAGAGTATAGTTTTTAGTTTGTGGCATTACGCGAGAACACGCGATTCTTGTATAAATTATATGCTTTTATGGCCGGGAGGTTTGTCGGAGGTAACGTTTCCAATATTTTTTAATCCCAAGTTTTCTATTAATTTTACACGATGTTTTGGAAGAAAAATAATTTTACGAAACAAGAAGATGGAAAAAAAAAAACAAACTGAAATGACAGCCAACCATTCTATTGAAATTTGAGTACAAAAGATTTTAGAATCTAATTCTAGGCATTTCATTACGCTATAATTCTTCATTCATTCCACGATAAAATAATATTTTTATGTTAGGAGTCCAATTAAGGAGCGTAATGACAAGTACCTATTGGACACTGGATACATTAGACGTATTGTAAATATTCATAAAGTTCATCAGTTTACTTCTAATGGTTTTCAATCTTAACGTATGAATTAAAAACGATATGGTTATTCGCAAAGGCGCACTCTCTCGCTCACTCTCATCGTTGCCCTGCATCGCTAGCTTGCAGATATTCCCTATGAGCAGTGACAGACTTGTGGCACCGAGACTCCAACGAAGCACTTTATTAAATGCACGTCACAAACGCCACTCAAATTTGGTCCGATTAAATGAAAAATTAAAGTGGGCACATGGGGCCTCGAGTTATGCGCGTACATTGCACGCGATGCAACATCCCCCGCATGGACGCGAGCTTCGATCCACCACCTTCTCGAGCACTAGCACTATTCATTAGCGAGATTCCGTCGATTGTACCACCCGAGTCTAGGGACGTAAATGCACCAGGTGAATAAGACTTTACAATTCAAATTACGAGCAAACGGCCCTAGTGCATGCCACCTTGACTCTGTAGACTCTCATTGTCGTCGCTCTATTATTAGTGGCTGTTTTCATCGGCACTGACGCCTGTATTTTACTGTCTTGTTATTCTCCCTTACGTTCATCACCACAGAGAGAGAGAGAGAGAGAGAGAGACTAAGAACCTTTCATAAGTACGCAATTGGATTGTTTATCGCGAAAGAGGGGGAAGGATATTATTGACTGCGTTCCTTTATGAGCTTTGGGCAATGGGTCGACGTTTGCCTAAGCATCGGTAGAGCTTGGTCCCCAATCTCTCTCTCATTCCTCTACATTTACCACAGCAATGATTTTTATTAATTTCCCCCTTCTTTTATTCCCGATCCCCGAGAGTTCGAGGGAGA
>NW_011948418.1:1459184-1471861 GCF_000503995.2 Ceratosolen solmsi marchali
AATCGCCAATAGTCGATACACCGCGCGCATCGAATGACGGGAGGTAGCTCGGCGATTTTACAAGGAGGCCGGTGCAACGGCTTCGAATCCATCTTGCGGAAACGCCTTTTTATTGTTAGCATTGGTGCGAACTTGTCAAAATTTTCATTCATTGAGCGGGTGCCCGGACGACAACATGTGCGCCACAATGATATATCCGTTTTTAAATTTTGAATAATTACACGGAATACTGGCGTACGTTGGTAAAGCAATGGAAAAGGGTGGAGCAGTCGGAAGAAGCCCGGCTTACTCCCTCCCTCCTGCCATAAGCGAAACACTCATACACACGCGCACGCACACACGCGCACGCATACACACAAAATTCGTCCCTAAAAAATGCAAAGTTTATTCTAATGCGCGGCTAAACAATGAAGCCGGAAACTAATATCCACGTAAAAGGCAAGTATCTTATTCGCTACACAGAATGATCAATGATTTCACTGAATAAGAAAACAGGGGCTCGCTCCCCACGCGCCCCGGAAAAATTCGTCATTACCCGGGTAAGTTGGCGATCAGCCGTGCGCATGCTCGTGCGAGGAGCCGGAGATTCCCAGCGATAATAATTATGGACAATCGTATTAACGATAACCACCGGTTCTACTGCTCGCGAAAAAAGCAAATGAGACAATGAATGAGAGAGAGAGAGAGAGAGAGAGAGAGAGAGAGAGAGAGGGCTTTGCAGCGACCGCGAGAGAAATCCCAGAAAAGGGAACTGCAGCGATAGAGTACAGCTACTTATATAATGGCATGCAATCGAGATGAGGGATAGCATTGTACATAATATCATTAGAAGAGTGTGTGGTTTGAGTACGGAAGGCTCCTCCATCCCCTCTCCTTCACCACCACGTCCCGCCCTTACCATGTGGGAAATACATTGACCGCCGCCTTCGTCCTTTTTTCAACTCCATTATTATAATACACTTTTTCAATTTATCGTCCGTTTATATTCGAGGATAATGGGGTGGCTTTATCCATAGCCATTCGACATGGAATAACAATATCGAGCGATATCAATTTGCGAGTCGATTGGACACCGCATTCCGATACGTTCGCGCGCACATCTGCGTACATGTTCGGTAAAATATTAAAAGATCCTAACCTAGAATTCAAGCATTACACCGAATTTCTAGGTTAGAGCATACGAGACTCTTCTCGCCAATGAGTCTTTAATTGAGATGGCAATAGTAAGGGACGCGAGATCGCGACATTCCCTCGACGATTGTATGAAAGAAACAGTAGAACGCGAAAGAGAGGATATGTTGGGACTTTGAAGTTCTTTCTTAATACTAAATATTTATGATAGGGCGAGCAGCCCAGCAGATATAATATCGCCTTTAGACATACTCAATGTTTATAAAAGGCCCAATTGAATAATTGAAAGTAACGATTGAAGTAGCAACTACGGCTTCTTGGCTATAATTAAAGATATTATTGGGGAATGATACGTAGAGACTGGCGAAATAATGCTCGCCGAAAAAAGGCAAAATCGCAAATTGCATAAAGCGGCGATTGCGCCAGTCCGAGAGACTAATTGCGCACTCGCGGCGCACGTATAAGATCATTCTAATTATCATTCTCTGGGTTGTCTGCGCCGGCAATATGTCCACGGGCGGTGCCGCCACGGTGGCTCGGCAGGAGTTTGAAAATTCGCGGGAGAGCGATTGTCACGACGTCGCTCCAAGGGCCATTACGTAAAGGAGCGCGAGGACGCGCGATTAAGCGTGCGCACAGCCACCGGCCGGAATCGCTGAGACCTCGAGATGAAAATGACCGGTAAATAGATACCCCCCCCCCCCCCCCCCCCCACCCCCCCCCCCCCACCCCCCCCCCCCCCCCCCCCCCCCCAAGCCCTAGCCCCCTCCTCAACCCGTCCCGGACGGATCTGCGCGGCCAACTCACAGCCCCGCGTGCGCTTGACACTCGATACACTACTACTCGATGCGAATAAGCTGTCTCTCGCTGCCGGGCGCCGGCCATGTAATCCCTCTCCTCCCATAGTCCCCTCCCCAAGCCACCCTCAATCGCGCTAGCCCGCGCGCGCGATTCCCGACCATCGTCAGATATCGATCTTTGCCTCAGCCCGTATCAGATGATCTACCGCGCATGCGTGCTGACACTACTCTTATTTTCCCCGTCGGTGGCCGCTACGCCCACGGCTCCGGCGTCTCTCTATTTATCTTTCCTCATGTCTTCGCGAGCTGCCGCTGCTTTTTTCGTCCTCTTTTTTCTTACTTTTGTTTCCTTCCCCCCCCCCCCCTCCCCAATTTTATTTTTCATTGGCCGAGTCTGACAGGTACAGGTACGAGTAGCAGCGAGACTACAACTAGAGCGAGAAAGGTGACGAAAAAATGATAAAATTATTGCACAGTACTGCAGGAAGGGGCGACCCGGTTCGAGGCCAGAAATTATGAGGGTAATTTTAATGCGTCGGTTGATTTATAGCTCGGGAAGAAAAAATGAAGAAAAAAAAAAAAAATAAGGAATTAAGATGATTGATGATTCCGTTGGATTTATGAAATTGCTGACCAATGTGTACAAAGATTTTATAGTTAAAATGTGACTCGCGCCTGTCGCACTTGCCGTGACACTCCTCACAAATTGAGCAACGTCAATTCGCTAATTCATTCGTTCTTTTACATGATTTTTTATGTGGCATAATGACACGCGGCCCATTAGCGACTAATTACATATTAATGCTCGGTAAGTGGTCTTTTCTTCGAAACTGTGTATTGTTGAAGGTCGAGTAGTTACGTTAATGTCATTCGACGACAACCCGCGACATTTTTAAGCTACGGAAGCATTGATTAACGGGATCACTAAATATTGGCCCAAAAATGTATCTATAATTAGGACATTTTTATCATGCGCATTGTTTAAGGTACATCGAGCTATAGGCTCGGCTCACCAAATGGAAATGTAATTGAATATACATTCCCCTTTCGAGTTTAATGCAACGTGATCAAGTTGGACAATTGGTCTGATTTGTTGGAAAAATCGAAAAAGAGAAGAGACACGGAGTTGGAAAAATTTGTTTATTTCGCGATTTTTTAAATAAAAGTAAGGTTTTAGTTATTCAGTTGGCTCGCTTATACATATTTATGAACATTCCAGAAAATATCCTCCACTCGCTCTTGAATCTTTCAAAACCCCATATAAAAGGCACCTTTATACATAAGGAATCGTGCACGAGGGTTCCATTCATTACGGACTCTAAACTAAATGCACAATTATGATAAAATAACAATCATTGGCATGCACTTACAAGGTTGCAGCTTTCATTTCGCTAATGACACGGCCACTTTTGCAAAGGCAAACGCGCTGAGCGTTTTCTTCAAAACGGGAAAAAGACGGGGCATACCACATAGAAAGTTCCCCCTAATGAGATCCAGTTTTAATTAGCTGAAAATGACCGTCTTTGTCGTATTAGACGGATATATACATACACATGCGCATACACACGCGCGTACGTATCTGCTTATCTATTCGTTTAACCGTTCCTCCATTTGTCTGTCTGTCTGTCTTTCTGTCTGTTTGTCTGTCTGTCTGTCTATCTATCTATTTATCTATTAATATATCCATCTGTTTGGCTATCTGTCTGTCTGTCAGTCTGTATGCGCGGAGAAGTCTAAGCGTACAAACTTTTGTCTCGACTACGCACGATCGATGAAATTTAGACCAAACGACTAAAATGCACACGGCAATCAGGAAACCTTATAATAGAAGGAAGTCGAGAATTTCGCAACCAACAATATTGTCGGTGAGAAAAATGAAAAATTCGAATCATTTTATTGGCGCGTAACAAGCCACTGGGTGCGCCTATTATCAAATGTCGAAAGAGCGAAATTCCATTCCGACGACGATTGTATAGGAGCCGCAAGGGTTCCACGAGGTTCCTTGGTTACTCTATGCCACGTGTGTGTCATTCATCCACATCAACCAAATCGATTATCGCGAAGTGATTTCCTGCATATCCTTGCGCTTGATTATCGAGCTGCGACGACAGCTCGAGTAAACACCTTTTGAAATTCATATATATATATATATATATATAAAAGATCAATAAATAAATACATAAATAAATATCAATATAAAAAAAGTAGAGGAATAAAAAGGAAAGAAAACGTCTTGGAGAAGACGCAGGGGCGTGTCGCGAAAAGCGACAGCAAAGGGGGTGAGTCGCGGACGAGGAGGCGACAGATCGTCCCGGGGTCCGAGAGTAAAAACGCCTGGGGAGCGAGCGACGGGGGCAGGTAGACGGTATTATATGGCGCGTCGGCTGCCGACGGAGGCGCTCCTAAGGCAAGTTTTTATCGGGTCCGACATCTGCGCCGGTCGATCGTCATTACCGCGCTAAGTAATCCGCCGCAGCGCCGTCCCCTTTTCTCTGGGGAAGGCGACGGCGCGCGACGCCGATGCCGATGAGCCTCTTCCAATTCACCGCGCGGCTTTTGTATTTTCATACGGGAGCCGCGTACAGCGGGCCCCGCCGACCCGCTCCGCCCCCGACTCAATTTTTTGGTTTTTTTTTCCATTCATAATCTATGATGGATTTCTGATTTTTCTCCGATCGGAAGTAAACTGGATTGTCGACCGCCTCGTAATTAACGAATCTAATGCTTTTTCTGCGCGTTTCATTAATGAGAGATTCATCTTGATTGGAGAGCGCAAGCATAGACGGGAATTTACCAAGTTTACGGGGCTCTTGGGCTTAGGGCTTGTCGCCGACTCTCCTTAGTTTAAATATCCAATTTTGCGAACCAACAGCCGTCGTTTGAGTTTGAAGTAAGGTTAGATCGCTGGATCACGGTCGGAAATTTTTGTTTCGCTATTGTCAACACCAGTGTTCCAAGCCTCTCCCGTAATTGCGATATCAAGCAATAAATTGTCACATGGATCTGTTGTAAAGGTTGTAATATATCGGGGCGCGAGATAATTAATTCGAGATCGTTTCCGTCTCGAGTTTCGGCCGAGGAAAATGCACAACGGAAATTGATTAACGCCACTCTGTGTAGATCGTTGCGGTCCTTTGGCTTTACGACTTAATCGGGATCGATGTGCGCCCGGTAATTTGCTCTCGACGGATAATCGCGATTATGCGCGCAAGCACCGGAAGCGACGCTTATTGTCCTCGAAAATCCCTGCTGCTCTAGCACCCTTTCCTTCCTTTTCCAGAGATAAGTACGAGAGTTATTTGGTAAGTGGAATGGGCAAAATTAATCGTACGAGCTGTATTGTACTTTCCATCGCATTTCTTAATATTTACATTTATACATACGTAAATATTGGTGATATAATAAACGTTCAAGGATTATAGAATTCTCGCAAAAAGCTGGTATAAAATTATCCAGTTTTATCTTGATATAAACATAATGAACTGGTGTTTTACTTAATAATCAGCATGTGCGTAAATATAGATAATTTTCTAACAGGACAAGTTATTAAAAAGAGGCATTTGTAAGCGATTCTTAGACAATTTCTTCAATGATCTTGTAATTTACACTTTTTATCCTTGGCCGTAACCTCCTTTGCTGCCTATCGGGCGGCTGTATTCAGTTCGTCGTGGGCAGCGCCACAAATAATAAATTGGTAATTTGTGCGGGGATTCGTGCTCAATAAACAATTATCTCTAGGCAAAGGACGATCAAAAAGCCATGTATAGCAAAAACTTTTTAGCCCGCATTACGAGGCGCATTCAAAGGCCATATAAAGTACCGTCATGTGTCGTTGTCGGCACACTAAACAATTCGAGGAAGGGAGAGAAGAATCGGAATGGCACACGCACTCCCCCCCCCCCCCCTCCACTCCCCCCTCTCACTTCCCTCGTGCGTTTCTTCACTCGTTGATTACTTCGACATCTTTTTCATTATCTCCCTCCCCCTCGGCCTTCCTGCCTCAAGATGCTGTTGCAAATGGCGAATACGCGCGCGCGCGCCTATGGGAGCTCGTTAATTATCGGCAGATTTCATCGACTCCGATCATATACTCGGCTCGACCGCTGATGCTGATCGGTCGAAAATGCAAGTTTACGAGTACGCCTCCCGAACGATTCGTGCCCCTGCTACTACGCATGTGTGCAATGTAAATAATCATTGTTATTGTTATGTGGCTGCGCAAGGCGTCGTCGTGCCTTTTGAGAATTAAAAGTCTATAATTTAACGAAACCTTTAAAGGTTGGTATATCGTATTTGATGCCGGAGCGTTTCTTGGAATTAGCGAAATTTCATCTCAGCTACTTTTCGTAAATCTTACCGCATGCTGCGAGTAAATTTAATTCGATTCTTATTAAAATCCGCGCGATTGGTTACGGTATTGAAAAATCAATTTTATCAAATTACTATTGTCTCTTTGATATATGCGTGCATGCAAGTGTTCACGCTCGTGCTCAGTGACGTATATTCATGTGCATACATGCTCTTTTATAGTTTTGCCTTTTACATTCAAGCGCACACTGTCAAAAACCAAATTCTTTAAATAGTTTAGCCGAACATTCTTCTTAGTTATCGTTATGACTTGATTATCTATATATCCGACTTAATATACGACCATTTAAAAGTAAGAAAATATTTATTTAATTTTAAGGAAAAAAATATGAAAACTTTGAAGGATTTGCCGGTTCATTTTACATCATTCATTTAGTCATCAAGGAAAAAGGAGTATAACGTGCCTTTACATTTTGGCTAAAATATTTATTTAATACTAATGATTATATTACATAATCACCTATATGACTATTTTTCTTCATACTTCAACATTTCCACCCTCTGATTATTGTGGCAATAAATATATATGTTGATTGTTAAACGATTACATAAATATTGATTTATCATTTTTTATGAATTTTACGATCGTTTCGGAAACTTTTCTATCAATATAAGTAAAAATGTATAAAAATTAATAAGCCAATGTCATATTGGGAGCGATAACAGCTCGCAAAGCCTATAGACTTCATTCGTTTCATCTAATTGTCAAAGTAAAATCGCTGCTTAATTGATAATTCAATAAGAAAAATGAAAAATACAAAAAAAAAACCAAAAACAAAAAACAAAAAAATACGAAAAAAAAAATAAAAATAAAAAAGAATCGTGGACCAACTCACACTAATCTGATTCGTGATTGGCGGAACAATTAACTGCTATCGATGGATTTCATCGCTATTGGGTGCCCAGAAGGTAAAAACAAGAGTCCCAGCCTTTACAACGTGATCTTCGACATGAAACTTGATTGCACGCGAGATCATTGTTCACTGATAAATTAGAGCATTTAGCACAAATTTTCATTACTATTAACTTCATTTTAATCAATTAGTTATTTAATTGATCCATTGTACTTTTAGTTTATTGCTTTCACATGGTTTTATAATTAACGTATCGAAGCTTTTCGACAACATTACGTATAATTTGATTTCTACGATGAAAAACTTGTAGAATCACGTGCGATAATTTAGCGTTACGCAACAAAGGGACACTTTCTTTTACTTTAAAAGCCGCAGGGAATGACTTTGAATCTAATATGATGGATTTGAGCACGAATGATATATTTCCCTGGACTAGGGAGCTCTCGGCTACAATTATAACAATTATATCTGTGTTCTTTATCATTGTTTTAAATTAAATTTTATTTACATTTCGATTAAAATTATGTTCGATAAGCTGCGTATTGGTAGATGAAGAAGAAGAAGAAGAAGAAGAAGAAGAAGAAGAAGAAGATGAAGAAGATGAAGAAGAAGATGAAGAAGATGAAGATGAAGAAGAAGCTGATAAAGAAGAAAAATGAAGAAGAAGATGACGACGACGACGACGATGATGATAATGATGACGACGACGACGACGATGATAATGATGACGACGACGACGACGACGACGACGATGATGATGATGATGATGATGATGATGAAGTAGAAGAAGACGAAGAAGAAGAAGACGAAGAAGAAGAAGACGAAGAAGAAGATAAAGAGGAAGAAAAATCGGTAATCGTTAAAACAAAATAATATGTCGCTGTCAGTCCATTTGCCGGGGAATTTACAGGCGTAACAGTGAACAATGAGACCTCGCGTACTTCTCTCCACTTCTATATTCAGTTTCGAGGCAATATTTTCGTACTGTCGACGCGCCATTGTCCCCGGAATGTTTATTAATCCGAGGCGAGCCGACTGATGCAGCTCGAAAAGAAAGGGAGTCGCACCGCCGGCGATCGTCGACGAGGGGGTGCAGGCGGGTAAGGAAGGTAAAAAAGTGAGAAACGGGGTAGGCATTAAACCAGTCTCGTACGGCTGCAAATTGAATTCCGAGTTGCAGTTAAGAAGGCCATCGCCTCGCATGAATATCAAGTAGCGCAGTGGGGCACAAAAGTTGTATTAAAGTCTTAAACAATCAGGCCAATCTGTATTTACCATCCGCGATTGAGATTGATAATGAAAGCAAGGAGAGGCGATTATTTTAAAAAGAGAAACGCGTGCACAGACGCGAGCCGCCCAACATGTCCCATTCGAAATAAGGTAATAGCTCTGTTTACCATTGGTTAAACCAAATTTATTACTCTCCTACAACTCGATTCCCAGATCAGAATAATTAAGAGAGGCTTGGGCAAGGCTATTAAGATGAAAATGGGCGATTGTACGCCGCCCCATTCGCCGCGAGAAAGGGACACTAAACCGCTGACAGATGATAAGGCGTGTCGGAGATTAAAAAAAAGACACGGATCTCATCCAGCCGAATAAACATCGAGTGGACGGCAGGTGCCGGTCTTCACCTTCTAGTCAGTCGAGGCGGTGACGGTGGTGGCGATGGTGGCGGTGGTGGCAGTGGTGGCGGTGGCGGCGGTGACGGCGGCGGCGGCGGCGGCGGCGGCGGCGGCGTCTCACCATTAACCGGCATATCCCGGAATGTAATCGTCGTATAAAGTCGGCGTGTAACGGCCGGGAAAGCGAAGGGCCCTAGGTAATAGGCGCGTCGCGACGCCGCTTATCTTGGGCCTCATCGTCATGGACGGCACCGCGCCGCCGCACAAAAATTGCCGCCCATCCTCGTAAAATGGGCGAATTTTACGTCGACGTTTAATGTCCTTTCCATTCCAAACGCCTCGGAGAAAAGTGCATTCGGCCACTCTTCCACCTCTCCGCTCTACCGACCCTCGTTGAACTTTCGTTTTTACGGGCGTGCGAGCGCTTCATAGCCATTCCGATATTATTATGGAATAATTGGATTACGCGCGTATGGCGCACTTTATTCCTAATGCGGTAAATGCGGTAATTTATTATTTATGACGTAGCTGGGCATTGCGTCGGAGATAAGGGCGAGTATGAGAAGTTTTGCCATCGCTCTTTTGCCACCGAGTCATCAATTTATCAATATAGTCGTATGAGGATATTTGTGATAAACGTGGCAAAAGTTAGAATGAGACAATTGCATCTTGCCTTGGTATTTGGTATATTAAACATAATGTGCGTTGGGGCGCAATTCTTATGGGCTGAAATGCCGATGCGTTTACTTATAGTTTAATTAGAGTATATCTTGAGATTCATGCACGCGGGCGTTTGATAAAAGTCGTTCTTACTCACTGTCCAGCAGCAGCATGAAAAGTGCTATCTCAATGACTCACCTGTAAGCAAAAACAAAATGCAAAAGATTAAATTATCTCGTGTGGAAATCGGTGAAAATACAATAGCGTATGCATTTATAATAATAAAGTAAGTGGCGCTGTTGCGCCGAAAACGAGGGATCGCAGAGGAAAAATAAATCGGGCAAGTCGAAAAATCAAAAAGATAATATCTAGAGACGTTTCCTCAACATCATCCCTAATTACTTTTAATGAACCAGCATTTTTTCCTTCCCTTGCTAAACGCAGTTTTTAATTTCCCTTTTTTTTTCTTTTTTTTTTTCAATCAACTCCGACTTCTCACGCAGACGAGGGAGTGCGTGCACAGCCGGGGGTAAGAGGATAGTATGGAGCGGTGGGGACGGGGAACACACAACGTCATTCCAATTTGTATCTTGTTCTGCACTCGAGTCTCTATATATATGTGCGTGCGTGCGTGCGTGCGCGCGCGTGTTTGTCTATATATATATATATATATATATATATATATATATATATATATATGTATATATTATTAACTCTATAATGGCTTATATTAGATAAATTCTTGACAAACTTTATGCACAAAGAATGTAAAATAGTCATTAATATTAAGAAAATTCTATTTAATAATGATATTATTATGTGCTCGCGTATCGATAAAAGAAAGATTGGAAGTAAAAATGCAGAAATATACCGATTAATCCAAGTGAATGTATCCCTAAAGTTGTAACTTAAAAAATATTCGACATGTGGAAGATATCGAGTTTACGACTATTAAAACAGATATGTTACAATTAATTAATCTGTGAGACAAGGACTTTAATGAAGCCGATCGATCTTCCTCTAACAGATACTATCGGTGCTGCTGCTGCTGGCTTACGCGAGTGGGGCCTGCTCCAAGACCACCAGGCACGGCCCAATTGCACCTCCGAGGTTCCGCCAGTACCATCGGCACCAGCACCAACAGCATCGGCAAGCGCGCGCCCTTAGCGAGTTTCTCCTTCCACCGCCTGCGCCCGCGAATTTTCACGTCCCACATAATCAGCACCAACACAATAGCCACAACGAGCTTGCATCGGCGTTGTCAGCGCCTATAACTGCGGCACAAGAATGGCGCACGCGCAACGGCCGTTATGTGAATGAACAAACCGGCGACGGCAATAACAATTTCGGCTACTTCTCCAAGCTGATGAATTGGCTAAATCCATTTGCTGGCAAAGCTCATCGTAATCATGACGCGATTCATGGGAAGGATATTCAGGGGCAAGGACTATCGGGCAATCCACTACAGCAGCAACAGTTCGCCCAATACGCGCCGTATCAGCCGTGAGTACAAATGCCGCTGTGACTTTCGCTTTTTGAAAGCACTCGGAGAAATTGATAATACGGTTGGGAAAGCTAGCGACTGCACGATTATTAATTGATAGCCATTTCCTTAAGAACTTCATGAGAAAGTCAATTAAGTCAATGAGTTTCTCATCTTTAATGAAAAAAGTATACAGAGTATAGGTAAACGTAAACCATTACAAGAAGATTTATGTATTATACAATAATTTTAATATCCAGATTTTCGAGATACTGCAAACGCTTGCGTCAATTGTACTAAACAGCTACTAATCATTTCTTTAGGTGAATTTATGAGATGAGGAGAAATCTTTTACACGCTATAGTTACTATGATTATTGTATCTTTTGATTATGGATTAATTTATTTTTTGTACAATTTTTTCAGTTTCATTTCTGTCATTAATATCAATTAAATTTTAAGTCGAAATAATAAATTCAGCGATACATTGCCACAACCAGTTTACATTTTATGGCTTAAGGATTTTTCGTCTGGAAAGTCATAATAAATACAAATATTATTTTCAAATTTACAAGTGTCGAATAATATAAATTATTAAGTTGTTTTTGTAATTATTTGCAGTTGCTCGAAAATAATCAAAGAAAAAAATTACGTGTTATACATATATATATATATATATATATATATATATATATATATATATATATCAGTTTAAAATATATGTATATATCAATTTATTTTATGTGAATTATACATGAACGATAAGTAAATGCCGAGAAGTAAAAAAAACAGGTATGAAAAATAAAGCGAGTAAAAATAAAAGAAAATAAAAGACGAAAAAGGGTGGCGGTAGGAGGGGGGTAGGTAGGGAGTCTGGTTTCTCGAAACAAGCCGCGGTTTTCTTTGAACGCCGAATGGAATCCGCGATAATCCGTGGCGAGAAGTTGCCGCTCTTCGTTCGTGGGAGTCAGGGAAGGCGAAGGTCCTTTGCCTCGTCCTTTATTTCGGCTAGAGATCTGAAGGCGCCGCCGACGGACGGCGGGGGTGCCGGGGAGGAAGGTGGACACGAGGAGAGATGGGGTAGGTGAAGTGAGATGGGGGACTCAGAGAGGCAGAGAAGCGGAGCTTTATCTCAAGATCGCGCGCGCATGTACGTGAAGCGGAGGTGGACAGGAGGCTTTCTAAATCACGAGGGGTATCCCCCCCCCCGATACCCGCCCCACCCCTGTCACCTCGTGCTCGTCTTTCTTTTCGAGCTCCAGAGCGCGTGTACTGATGACGCCTTACCAAGAAAATCGACGATATTGCACAACGCGAATACACCTGGGTTTTTATTTCTTCTGCGAGCTTCCCTTCACTTACCGAGCCGTTGAAAAATGAACTCGCGAGCAATCTCGCGCGCATACGCCGTATTTAATTTAATCGTATGATTAGCGCTCGGTCATATCCTGTTTGGGCCAACGATATAAATCTGCTTTATAGGAGGAGGAGGAGGAGGAGGAGGAGGGGTGGGGAGGACTTCTGTAATTACACGATATAGCACGAAATCGGGATTTCTTAAGCATGGCACTGAAAACACGCGTTAAGAGAAACTCCGTGATTGTACAATCATAAGAGATTAAGTACGAGCGCGTAAAGAGAAGTCGACGGCGGCTTTTAAGTAAAGAGGAAACAAGTTCTCACGCGGAAGCAAAGACATTGTAAAAGAAGAAAAGTGGGCAACCGCTGCAGAGTAGGATATCCTCCAACAATGAGGA
>NW_011948418.1:1472032-1493694 GCF_000503995.2 Ceratosolen solmsi marchali
ATTTTCGGGGCGGGGGGGGGGGGGGGAGTGGTCGGAGAAGGAACGACGACGATGACGATGTTGTGTAAGAAAAAGAATCCTTAAGTAAAGCTCGGAACGACAAGGCACAAATAAAGATTATCCGTGGAGATATAGAGATGGTAACGGCGAAAGGGGGAGAGGGTGGGTGGGTTAAGCCAAGAGTGAAATAATTTTCGGAGACGGGAGCAAGCGTGACAACGTCGGTTTAGTGTATACAGTGGACTATAGCGCCGTCGTCGCCGTTGTATTCCACTATCGAGTCGGTTTTACGAGCCACGACTAACTGGGTTATGGTCGCGGCGGCTTTTCGGAACTTTGAATGTTCGGCGACACTTTGTTTAAGTTATTACGATTTCTTCGGTCTTTTATTGTCTTTCATTGCCCCTTCTACGGTTGCCGCCATTAAATAATGGCCCCGTCCGCCACCACCTAACCAGTGGCCCTACTAGGCGCATCTTTGTGCATTTAATTTATTAGCCTTTAAGCGACCGTAGTCACGAGAAAACTTGATGACATCGATATTACGTTTCGTTGGGCAGTTGGTAATGGTGGAGTAAAATCGGTGATCACATTGTGACTCGGGCAGCCTCCTAAATTCCATCTTGATTCCGAAGAAACAAAATAAGCCACGAGCTTTTCGACAAAAGCGCCCGATTGATTTTTCACTTTTTAATCTTTTCCAAAACGACGCGCCGCTCATTAATGCTCGAATTTTGACCGGCGACTGCCTAAACGTTCCGAGGTCTTTACTTTCGAGTTATTTATTCTCAGGCCAACCAATAACCAATGAACGTGCGACGAGGCTATGGTATCGTGCATAAAGAAATTAATAACATGTATAATTCGAGAAAGATTGCATAACGTCATACTTAGGGCCACCTTGGCTTGGCTGGCAATGGCAGACCATCGACGGCAGACTTTGAAAAACTACAATAGCGGAGCGTCATATGATTAACATACACAGGTATCCTTTCTTTAACGAAATTAGCTCGCACGAATGGAACGTGCGGCGCCACGTCGAGTAGGCAAATTTCTAGCCCAACCAATGGCCCGTTTCTTCTTCTTTCTCTCTCTCTCTCTCTCTCTCTCTCTCTCTCACTCTCGCTCTCTCACTCTCTCTCGCTCTCTCTCTCTCTCTCTCTCTCACTCTCGCTCTCTCACTCTCTCTCGCTCTCTCTCTCTCTCTCTCTCTCACTCTCGCTCTCTCACTCTCTCTCGCTCTCTCTCTCTCTCTCTCTCTCACTCTCGCTCTCTCACTCTCTCTCGCTCTCTCACTCTCTCTCTCTCTCACTCTCTCTCTCTCTCTCTCTCTCTCTTCTTTGTTTTTTATCATAAAAAAAGAAAAAACAGAAAAAAAAACAAAATAAAGAGCGCAACGGGAGTCAGGATGAGAGTTCGATCCTTTTCCCTTTCTTTCTTTCTTCCTTATTTTTTTTCCCCCCTTTTGCTTTGGCCGTATTATCGGGGAATTCTTTGGGCGCGGGGCTAGTTGCTCGAAGGTGCTCCCGAAAATACGCCTAATCTATATTCTCGCCTGTGCGTGGGGGCAGGTAGGACACGAGAAAGCGATAGGGCTGAGAGCCGAGCCCTCGAGGTGGGGGTGGCGCAAAAGAAAGGCCGAGAAAGAGACGATAATCGAGGGAAGGCTAACTACATGGGTCCTCACCGACTTCTCCTTGGGTAATTAACAAGGGCCATCGCTACGGCCAAGCAGGTGAGCTGCGCTCCGTTCGTTCGTCCTGAATTTCCCAGTGCTTCTCAACTGACAACCGCCGTGCGTTCTCTCCGTTTCATCCTTTTCATTATATCGGAGCTTCGAACGTAAGTTACGCCTTACGATTCATAATAAATACTCCAATTTAATTCAAGCTTACGCGCGCGCCACTTGCTACCTTCGATTATCATTGGCTTCCATCTGTGCGACGTGGTTGCAGATGACGTTCGAGCCTTGTTTATATCCACTGTTTATAAATGTAATTTTCTGCGCATCTGACATTTGCTCTGCTTATTTGTAATTTATTAGGGGCCATTTAGTAGGGGCTAGCGTTTAGATAGTCGATCGTTGTTGCGAGATGCTAATTCTTTCCGTACTTAATTACTCGCATCGACTCGTAGTTTTACGCGCACGAGGCCGTCAAAGTCTATTCGCTTCGTTAGAAGATTCGCTAATTTGTATTGTCACGTAACGATTGGCAGAAGGATCGCGTAGCGCGAAAACTACGGGTTAAGAGCGGCGGGGAAAGGGTAACGGTCGAGAGTCATGGCCTACACAAATCCTAAACGCACGATATCCGGCAGTGAGGTTGTATAAATTTTTGAGACTTCCGGGCCTGGTTAGCCGCATCCTTTTGTTGTAAGATTAACAAAACCGCGGACTACACAGAACAGAATCGCACACAAGTTTTTGTATTATCACGGAAGGACGTGGTTAAGAAGCGCGTAATTGGGAAACCCGCAGGCCGCGTAGCTAAAATTCGCTCAAAATTTTACCTTTAATATTACAACTCCGAGGTTGGTGAATGTCGCTTAGAGGCCTCGACGCATTGATATCTCTTCTACATTTAGAAATGAGATGTCGGGCTGATTAAGAAGAGAAGGAGCGCTGGGAGCGCAGTGTCCGGGCCAAGTGAATCATTAGAGCCGACGAAACCTCAAAACCGCAGATGAAGTTGAGCTCCTCCGCACTAATGGACGAAAAACGATCTACGATAGTTTATAAGTACGTTAAACTACGTTGAGTAGTGGGCGGCGAGGGCGTTTATCCTGCTCTCTTGTACAACGGCTTTCGTTTTTCTCTTTTCGGCGGCACTAGCGAGACGTGCGCATCTAAGAGTAACGCATTCGCTGCTCGGCTAAGGCATTTCGCGATTTCTTTAACGATCAGCAGAACAGATGGACTCGCGAGGGAAGCGCGGTCTCGACCATGTAAATGCTGGTGATGAGAGCTCGATGGAATGCTTAAAGCTTTAGTCATTTAGTCATTTCGCGCTGCTGTTATATTACAGCTGGTGTACATTGTTCTTGTTACCTCTTATTTACATGAAGTATATAGCGGAGAAATATTAAACGTAAGAATGGAAATTCTTGGGATCCATCAAACTGGGCTGAATTTTGCGAACATTTAAACTGCGCTCGAACGCGAGCACTGCCTAATGCACTTTTAGCCGTTTTTCGTGGATACTTTGGCGGGGCTCAGGTATACGGCCCCACAAGGGAATAGTCATCCGTCGAACTAAGGAATGGATTTATGAATCTCCGTCGTGGTGGTTAAGAGGTCGCGTGAAAATCGACTGTGCAGGCGTGCCGAAGATATACACGACACAGGCAACACTTTTCTCACTCGACCTTCGCGATAAAATCTCGCCGATTCGAGGTGTCGGCGTGAGAAGAAAAAAGGCCGTAGTCAGCGCCCCCTCGAGTTACGCGTGAACAGGTATTTCAGGTATTCCACGACAAAATGGCGCAAGCCGAAATGTTTGCGGATAGCTGGAGTTTGGCGTTGGAGGGGGGGGGGAGTGTCGCACGTGTCAACGGCTAAATTCGTTCGGTGAAAACTGCGACTTGGCCAGTCTGATATATTGCCCGGTCGCCGGGATCAATGATCAAGGATTTACGTTCGCGGGGCTGCTCGCCTCCGCTCTTTCGTGGCTTAGATTTTCAGGGAATACAGCACCGCAGCCTAACTCCTAAGCACGGCATTTAAGCGCTAGAAAATAAAAACCTGATTCAGGTAAATATATGTTTAAAGTTGCACAACCGGGCGTGCATTCTTGTTAATCGAGGGCTGCTCGCGCTCAGTTTGGAGAAATATTTTCTCAAAGTCGATTAATGCCTTTGAATATATGTACTGGCATCGCCAGTCATTTCTTCACGCTTCAAAAAGAGAAAAATCCAATGTCATTTGTACATTTAACGTGACTTTTGCTATAACGACGGACAAAGCTCAATAATGTACACTTTTAAAAAATGTAAATATACTTGGTGTAAGCCCGTGTTTTTACACAAATACCACATTGACTTTTCAGTAAGCAAGACTCAAGGTAGATAAAACGTAACTAAATAACGATGTAAGAAAAATTCACGACACTATCGTCGTATAATTCAAATTGTCGATAATCGTGACTACAAATTTTCTCTCTTCCAAACGATCGTACGGAACATCATTACCGAGAAGTTAATATATTTTTCCGTAAGTGCCTGCGTAAACTAGAATTTTTCCAAATCAAGAACATTAAGTGTATTATCTTGATAGTCGTTCCGTAGTTAAGCTCTCTACACTTAACATTTGATCCTTGTGTACTCGCACCTTCTTTATTAGAGATTCATTTGATTTCGATGAAAATTAAATGTATAAGACTTGAGAGCTCATAAGCATTGAAGGCGGCTTAAGACAGTTACAATTTCTCCTCCTCCCGGGAGCGTAAATAAAATGAAAAGCATTAAGCTGTCGGCGCGCCGGCATCAATTACCAATTTCACCAAAAGGCCAAGCCTAAGGAGCGTGTGGAGGGAGGAGGAGGATAGGCTCGTACGTACGAGCGCGCTGACAAAGTGTCCATTATTAAATTTAGTTATCACGCGAGTGACCGGCGAGCGCCGCGGAGATAAGACCACCATAAATCAGGCTAAAAAGAATTTTTCAAATTCCAGTATAGGAAAGCGAGGCGCGGGGACGAGCGCGAGACGCGTCGAGGCACTTGCGCAATGCACCCGTTGTCGTTGTGCACCATTTCCAGAGGCCCAGGAACACCTGCTGCCAGGCCGATTCGAGTTCCCGGCGGCCGCGCGACACGTCGGCGGACCGATCAAACGGCCATGTAGGAGAGGCCCATGCGGCATGCGCTCCTGCCTACATGCCCCCGTCGCCTCCTTTCTCCATTCGTCTCATTTCTGCGATCGCGTTTCTGTACCCCTTTCTCTCTCTCTCTCTCTCTCACTTTCTTTCGTTGCGCGTGTAGGTGCGTGTGCGTGCTTTTCGACGAAACAAGAAAACTCGCCGCGACGCGAAACGCCTAGTGAAAAGAAGTCGGGAGATGGTGAGGAATTTGGTGAGCGCGTGCGCGAAACTTAATTCGAGTTTGATGAGGTTGGTGGTTTTCTTTTTTCGCGTTGCGGAGAATCGCAAGAAGAAAGAATCTATCGAAAATTGTCGCGCGTTTCTCTACATGGCCAGGAATTTCTTTGAAGTTGCTACGGGAATTTAATTCTGACGGGCGAATTTCACTCGCGCCATGATGGATCTTTATGAATGTTGAGCGGTGGTACACGCTCATATGGTGCTTGGTTTTTTCTCGTTTTTCCGTGACGGTGGTAAGATGTGAGTGCGAACGTAGGAGAAATAAATCTAACATCGGCGAGTACGTAAGAAAATTTACCGACAGCGGGAACGTTACCAAAAAAATAAAAAAAGGAGAAAAACCAAAAAGAAAAGAAAAAAAAGAAAAACAACAAAAAACTTGTATACTACCGCATATTGAAGCATTAGGTTCGTCAGGAAAGAGCCTTTAAAAATAAAAGCAATAATATATTCCACGTATCCTTTCGTTCGCGTAAGGCACGCACAGCCACATTTCAGCGCTTGGAGAACCATAAAACCCATTCGTCAATGAAATCGCCTCGGATTAAGTGTCGAAATTCCAGCCCCGCGCTGAGAAATTTGAATTAAACGTCCGAGCGAAGGCTTTCAGGAGGTAGTTCGAGGGCGTGGGTGGACGGCGCGATAACAAATGGGACGAAGCGAGGGCAAAGGAGGAAAAAAGAAGATGACCGACCGAAAAAAGACGGCGAGGAGGAGGAGGAGGAGGAGGAGGAGGAGAGGGCGAGGCACCTTGCGCTCACTTGGCGGCTCCTCTAGAAAAGAAAAAAAGAGAAAAAAGGAAAAATAAAAGGAAAGAAAGCCTGAGATAGAAAAAAGGGACACCCACCAACAGGTGCGTGCAGTAAACCTTGAGATTTTCTCTCTCTCTCTCTCTCTCTCTCTCTCTCTCTTCTTTCTCTTCTTTCTCTACCTCGCACTCTCACTCTCGCTCACTCTCGCTTCATCTTCGCGTTCGAAAACATAGGACAGGCCACGAGGATGATCCGATGGGATCGATAAGCGGAGAACTTAGAAACCGCGAATACGCGCACTAATGGCCGCTGCCGCTTCTGTCTGCCTTCATCTTCGGCGTCGCTTCTTTCCTCCATTCTATTACATATGCGTGATGAGTTGTGCGCGTATCTGCTGATGAATATTTTTTTCTTTTTTTTTTTTTATCAAATCCATACAAATTACCACTTCAATTATTGTTGCACTTTATTTTCACGTTTGACATGATTTTGCAATTTCATGTATTCTCAGTCTATTTGTTTTAGACTATAATTATTTAATAACTGTGCAATGTGTCTGATCGAGGAAACGGAGAGGATGATTCATTGCTGAAAAATGTTGTTGACTTACGCAGGGGAGAAACCAAGATTAGTTGATATTCATTAAATGAGGTAATTAATTACTCGTTTGTTAAGCTTTTGCGTTCTCTAAATAAGAGCCTTTTAATTCCACGAAAGAAAAAGCAACAAACATATTAATATTGATTATTTTTATTATTTTCTAAAAGCGACTGGACTATGCAAAGAATACTGACATCAAATTTTACGGATATCGATGGTGTAATTAAATTATGTAGCTTATGGTTTACTTTAACGTACCTGAATTTAAAGTAATTGAATGTCAATAAACTGTCGATAAAATATGAGATAGACATCATGTAAAAATATTCGTTCAATTATTATAATCGTTTATGCAAAATTCTTAATAAATCCTGTGAAATCAATGAAAATCCAATATTAAAAGCACAGCATTAGTATCCTTAAACACAATTAAAAAAATAATTGGTAAAGAATTGTAGAAATAAAAGTGACATCACATAGCATAAGTATCAACATAAAAAGATAAGCATCGAGACATGACAACGAACATTCTATTTTTGAATTTGCAAAATAAAACAAACAGTTTGCGAGCGTAACGAACAGTCATCGCATGTAAGTAAGAACAACTCACGTATATCATTACTACACGTCCTTATCAACAGCTGGATTAATGAAAGAAGATAAATAAAAGTTCATATAAAACGTCAGTTTAAGATGCGTCTTTCCAACTTGAGCATTATTATTAAATTCATATTTAGCAATAATAGACAATCGCCGAGGATTAATTTCTTTTCAAAACAAATTTTCACATCCATCTAATGTTGCGGCGATACGCACATTTCCTTGGATAATCATCAAGGTATTCGAGCACTTGTATTAAACGCGTAATCGGCATTCGATTATTGCGTAAGCTTCGCCTTCCGGAGAGCTGCGAATTCTAGACGTTTATGACGTTTTATTTCAAAATTCTTTAGGGTTGCAGTATAAAAAAAAAAAAATAAAAAAAATAGCCGGCATAACATCATCGATAAAGACTTTTCGTTTCGCTAAAGAATACGAGACATGAAAAAGAAACGGTCGCAAATGAGTTATTTTCATTGTAACGGCGAATCATCGATGGAATAAGGATTAGAATTCTCAGGGCGTTACTCGCGTATCGCATACATCGCCAATAACCGATTTGCTTTGTTGTGCTTATCGCTCGGTGGTTAGAAACATCCTTAAACGGAGTCGAGCGTTTCCGTGGTCCGTTCACGTCTATTACAATAATTCTCGCGACACACACCAGTTGCATTCCCCTATAATAATAGTAGTAATACTAATAATAATAACTAATAATAACAACAACAACAACAACAACAACAACAACAAAAACAAAAACAAATCAACAACAACAATAATAATAATAATAATAACAGTAACGACGACGACGACAACAACAACGATTATCATACTAATGAAAGATGATGATGATGATGATGATGATGATGATGATGATGATGATGATGATGATGATGTATATAGTAAAAAAAACAACAGCAACAACAACAACAACAATAATAATAATACTATTAAATGATGACGAGCAGGTAGTTGCAGGCTATTAAATATAAAAGACGCGCATGCGCGGTCCGCCCAATCGGTGAGGCAGCGTATCAGCTACTGACGCACTAAACTGTTTTATCACTTTATAAAGGTTTTAGAAATTAATTGCTCTTAAATTTTCGCACGAGGCGGCAACCCCAATAATATTTATCCCCGGTACGGTGCCACCTCACGCGATACGAAATCATCATGCCGCACCAAATACAAATTTTAGCAATATCAAGTTTATGGTGGACGCCATTTTATCAAACTTCAAAAAAAGATGTGACTTCACGCCGAATAATTCCGACAGAGTTTTTAATAATCCTCGTCGTAAAAACTCATAATTAATCTCGAAAGATGTCTTATGGCATAAAACTAAGATGAAAATATTGATCGCGCCTAGAGATAATAAATCGCTCGAAAATTTTTATTCGTGACATACATAGTAAAAAATGAGCAGAAGGGAATGCGTAGTGTAAAGCGACCTTGTAATGCATGAATTTGAGTTTGCACGAGGGATAACAGAAATAAGGGTTCGATTCATAGTTGAAACTCATACTTTCCCAACATATTTATATTTTAAATACAAAAGGAGTGAATAGTAGATTTTGCAAAGTGCACATTAAAAGAGGGTCAATGGAGCTTCTTAATGCTTTCAAACAAGCAGAGGGGAGAAGAAGAAGAAAAAGAAGAACAAGAAGTAGAAGAAGAAGTGAGATAGTGAGGGAGAAAGAGAGACAGAGAGAGAGAGAGAGAGAGAGAGAATATGAGCTTTAAAGTTGCACGCTTGCACGTGGAACTTTTTACTGACTTTTTTACTTACTTGCAATTGTGATGATATGATACTGGATTATTATACAACGTAGATGAGGAATAAATTTACTGGTCAAGACGATCAGTAACTCGTGACTTGTTGGTCACATTTTGGAAATTCAGGTCAATCGAGTATTTTGATATAGCGTCGTAAAAATTTTTTGATAGAAAAGGAAAAAAAATTTTATAATTCCAATAATTTTTTGCGGCAGCGCGATTGAACAATATTTCCTCCGGACCATCTTGACATATGATATTAATGCCACGAATTAATCGAGTTATGAATTTCATTACATTTTGTTTTTATTATGAAAAATACATATGCTAATTTTAAAGGAACTGCGTATATTAATTAATAAATTTACTTTTTATAACCCTCCGGACAAATAGATGTTTGGATTATTTATATATATAAAAAAACAAAAAAAAAAAAAAAAAAAAAAAAAAAAAACAAAAAAAAATTTTAATACGTTGTACATTAAAGAAACAATTTCTTTATACTGTGTTAAATTTATAATTGAATTAAAAGAGTTTTGAAGGGAGTTGATGTCATATATAACGGATCAATTATAAATTGAATATTTCTACGACACAAGTAGCTACGAAATAGTCATGATAAATACGGTCAAGTTTTTTTTTCACTTCCTTAGCAGCTAACATTTTGCAAAAGTTTTTCATAAGATGAATAATTTTTCATTTATCTAAATACCTAAGCAGCTTTTAGTTCAAATAATAATATACTCTTTAAACTTATTTAGTATACTAACAGTACATTATACTTCATACGATACGCATTATAATGTTGGATTTAGAAAAGTAAAAATTATCCGGAGGCATACTTTGTTATTTCACAGTATGAAAGAGTACATTTTTGTATATATAAATAAGAAAACAAATTATGAATTTAATAATGATATAGAAGCTGAAGCATTGGTACGTGTTTAAATAAGTAAATAAAAAGACAGAAAGAGTGATATTAATAAGTCAACAATGAAAATGACGTATTATAAGCAAAATAATAAACGATTTAAATTGTCATTTGTAATCCGATATCTTACATCGACATCCGTATATTATATCAATATGTCTTTTAATTAATTTGAAAAATCGACAATCGATTTAATGAGGTTTGCTGATTTTCGAAATGATATCGGGATAGTGAATTTAGTCACCGGACAGAATAATCTTAAGACTCGTGTGACGAGTGCATATTAACAAACAAACAATTTAGAAGCAAACGATAGCCCATCACAAAAAATACAAATGAGCAAAGTCGCCGTTTTATCATAGAACGGCAATATAACTCGACGTCACGATTACATTCCCAAATCACGTACAAGTGTACGTAGCCGAGCGGTAAAAAGGTCTAGGTCAGAAGAAGCCGAGCGTCAAAGCACGTCGTGGATGACGGAGACGATTACGACGATTACTACGATTACGACTACGACGACGACGACGACGACGACGACGACGACGACGACGACGACGACGACGACGACGACGACGACGACGACGACGACGACGACGACGACGACGACGACGACGACGACGACGACGACGACGACGACGACGACGACGACGACGACGACGACCACCACCACCACCACCACAGTTATTTCAATACGTCCTTTACACGGAAATCCCGACTTCCGCGAATGTTGGGGTGTCCTTTGATGCCTGTTGCGACGAAACTGGAACGCGGTACGCTCATCCTCCCCTCCCATCCTCCCGTCATCCATTTGTATATTTGCGGTCAAGGTCACCAATGAAACATATAATGGGGGAAAGATTCGACCGAGGCACGTGTGCCGAAATACTTAAGAGTTGTGATAGTGGCGTTGAGTGCGCATATCGCGACAGTCGGCGGTACGTGTGTGTCGGCCGACGAGAGAAGATGCCACGATGACACTTATTTCAAAGCAATTCTGCCACCGGATTCGGTACGCTATTTTCGTAAGGAGGAATTTTGAACGCTCACGTCCGTCCCTCTAATCGATTCGACGGTAGGCCCGTGCCATTTAATTCTGCGAGTGTCTCGGATCTCCGCCGTCCAAGCAGCTTGTTAATCGACTACTTTTAGAGTGATCCTTTGCCGATTAATGGCTATTTATAACGTCGATCGACGAAGTTGATTACAATATATATATATATATATATATATATACACACACGCACACATCATACATATCTAGTGTGCGAGGCAATGTGTTATTACGCTAATGCAAAGTTTCTTATACTTACGCGTATCGATAATACAGCGTTTTTTATATGGCAGATACAAGGCTTTGCATTTTCACCAGTTTTCACGTAATTACACAAGACCATAAAGTAGTATAAGTGTTAATCAAAATTAATTTAATATTGTGTATGAGCGCGCGCAACGAAGTTGATTGGACTGCGCTGATCAATGCCCAATTTATAAATAGTATAAACGAAAGATGTACTTATGTAATGAGACAATGACAAAAGCAAAACCAAGTGGATTTTTGGCAACTTGCAGTTGAATCTAGCCTCTAATTTATTTATTATTTGCACAACGATTTCTCGATCGTTGCACGCTAAAAATATAAAGTTTGTAGAATTCTTATTTTTATTTTCGCACCTATAAATAGGGTAAAAGTATGCAGGCATATTGAGGCGCGCACCGTTACATACCGAAAATTAATGTCATATAAATGAATGTGTGAGTTTCAAATATTTAAATTTAAATTATATTACTATTAACTTTTAAATCATGAGCATCTTTCTCTAGGAGCGTCGGGTCGCCGCATTAGCGACACATACAGGAACCAATGTGTAAGACTTTCGAAGATCTCCCGAGAAATTGAGAAGACGGGCGGGGCGGTGCGGCGGGACATAGAGACGGTCGAGTCTTTCCGGATAAGTGGTATAAGTGTCTTCTCTCGTATCGTACATAGATACATGCTACGTGCGCATGTGTACGTGCTTACAAGGATGTATATTTGATTCGATTTCACTACCACATAATAGAGCCAGTCGGACGAGTCTCCTCTCTCAACTTCGTTTCGAGGCGTAGGTGGTTAAGAAGGGAACTTGCCCTCCCCTTCCTTCCGACCTCCAAGGTTCTTGCTGTTTGATTCTCTCTCTCTCTCTCTCTCTCTCTCTTTCTCCCGGTTTTTGGCCGCAGGTGTAATTCAGCATAATTAACGGCCCGAACGCGTCGGCTAATATTTTATCGAAATCGTTATAAGTAGCATTGGCAAGGGGACGCTCACAGATGCTGTGAATTTTATCGATGACACAAGGATCGTCTTCTTCCTCCTGACGCAGCGGGATATTATGAGTCTTCTTCGTCGATGACGAAGGTAGACCGACGTTTCTTTTTGCGAGTACGATCCTTTACGTAAGGATAGCTTGACTTTTTCGCGCCTGACCGTTTTTTACTCATCAGCCGTATCCGTGATAATGTAGCTTTTCTTTTCCTTTTATCGAACGTACAATGTTATTTTACGTAATTTATGCGCTCCATTCTTTAAACGCCCGTGTCGCATGGAAATCGAAACGTCCTAATTGTTCCTATCAATCTCAAGTAACTCAAGCTATTTGTTAATAATCGCTTTGGAGTGAGGATATGTATTTCTTGTTGTAGCAAGACTTTGTGAATGATATTTAATAGCCAATGATATTCATTTTTAATTCCTTAAGAAATATATCATGGGCTCGTAGTTAGGTAATAAATTATTGTGTTTGCATATATTTTTCATGAAACTTCAATTAACTGAGTTTTATGATATTGAATTTAGTGTTTCGAGCAAAACTCGTTATCGTTATAACAATTTATAAAAGGAAATGTCCACAGTTGTAAGTGTACGAGGCAATTGTTATCCCCGATTTTACAATGTTAAATTTATATAATATTTCAAAAAGAAATAGTTATATAAATAGAAAAAGACATTTATCAAAGGCCACATTTTTAGTGATACTTTTATGGGAGCAAAATAACGTTCATAAATTTTTATAGTACAATACATTGACTAATTATGGCCTCTATAAAATATTTTTATAGAACCTACGTTACACGCATTCTTCATGTGGCTAATAATTTGAAGAATATAATCCCTTGTCTCGCTCGAAATTGTAAAGAATAGTCAATTTTTAATGCACATTTTTTTTTTTTTTTTTCAACCTATGTAAGTCTTAAATTTGACTCTCGAGTCCCTACGCAGAAAAGCATCAGGATGCATATGCATAGGAATTTATGGTTTTTGATATAATGACTTTTAGAAATTGCGCACATATTGGTATTCATTGAAATTATACAAATCAGTGTACGGCGTAGATTTTGATTGATTAACATCGTTACTGCCAGGAATCTTAAGTATGCATGATACTGGTAATTAAAATAAACATACTCGCACGAGTATATTAAATTGTACGGATTGTGAGAAATGTAGATATAATTAGAGTAAGAACGTTGACGTGAAGGGAATTGTAAGGGAAAGGGATTCCGAGTGTCTCGAAAATCTGGAAATGCTGCTCGACCGATTCCTTTATAAGTAGTTCCAATCGTAAAATATCGATCAAATAAAATGCTTCGATCAATTATAATAGTAAAATTTTCGACTTTTCTCTCATACATTTACAAATTTGTAAATCGAGTTGGTAAGAGGAGGAACCCGTTTTGGTCCTTCGACTTTTCAACTACGCAATGTTTTTAGATGTCGTTCCTTTCAATTATGTGAACATTATCTCTAACTCAATGCAACAATTTACGAGACGCTGAAATGCCTTGACGTCTGTAAATAAAAGGGAAACCCCGTGGTGTACCTACTAATGATAATTTTTTATCTTTTTCCAGGAAAGGCCTTGATATAATATAATACACTATATATTGCTGTTCGGTCATAAATATTCATCGTGCATCATCAAAGTGGTAGTACCATACTAATTTTCGATTGATTAAGAGCCATTCGTTACGCGATGGAATACCGATTGACATCCAAGATTGTTACGATTTATTTTTCGCATAACAACCTAAGTAAAGATCGTACGTACCATCCCTGCTGGAGCATTACACAAATTGACAAAAATAAAAGCTGGCGCGAGGGAGGAGAGTGAGGCGAAGAAACAACGACTGCGAGTCTAGAAGTGGAACTGAATAAATAAAAAAAAAAAAAAAAAATAAATAAAAAAGGTGTATCTTCCTGACGCTCATATCTATAAATATTCATTACCGTTACAGGTGTTATAGGCCGTATATAAAATAAGGTACCTGTGCTGCTGTGGCTGCTGCTGGTGCTGATGCTGCTGCTGCTTTTGCTGTTGCTGTTGCTGTTGCTGTTGTAGCGGAGGCGGTGGCGGTGGCGTCGGCGGCAATGGCGGCGACTGCTTTTTTTTCTCACGCTGATATTCTATCGACGACGGTCCATCTCTCGAGAATTCGAAAGCCTCAAGAGAGAGAGATCGTCGTCGTCATTGCAAGAACTGCCAAAAATATATCGCTGATATCGCACTTTTATAGAAATTTTTATTTTAGTCCCGTTTAATATTGTTTCTTATTTTTCAGTTTTTTCAGTTTTTTTTTTTCTGTTTTCTTCGCATTTTGAGGAGCTATTAAAAATGCATTTGCCAGCGAGATTTATATCGCCGTAGGCGATGATGAAGCTAAGAGACGAAAACCTAGCGAAGAGTATGTATATGCAAGATACGAGAATGATAAGCGGCAATATCAGATTGAAATATCGTACGTAAATAAACATAAGGCTATTCCTCTCGCTTTGGAGGTCGGTGAAATTGCTTAATAATTCTGTTTCTTTTTTTTCTTTCTGAAAATATATACTTTTTTACAAAGGAATCAGCGCCGAATTTTATTCGTTGCTTTACTTTTAAAATATACTACACGATTCCGTACTTTACAACTTTCTACGTCGGCAGATAAAAAGTCCAATAATTACCATTTTTAATCGTCACTCGAGATAACATAAGTAATTTATGAATAATTACAAGACATTTATAAAAGATCGAAGGAGAAAGAGAATGAAAATAAATTGCGCGCATCAATATTCGCGACTCACGGTAGCCGATGTTATAACGGACGTTGTTTCCTATTTCATGTAGTGACATTTCGCAGCATCGAAGCAACACAATCCGAGCGCTACTTTAACATGACTTTATCCTTTGTCGTGCGATAAAATTCGGACGGACGCCATAAAAACGTTACCTGCAAAAACGCGGCTCCCAACAAACAATGTAAATAGCCAAGTCCGTAAATCGAGTCCAGAAGATTCTAATAAACGACGGGCCTAGCAATTCGTTCCACGCACAGACAATATTAAATGCCCCTTGGCCCTTCCCCTCAATACCCTGGCAAACTTTATGCACTTATTATTTATATGTAATCAAATTAAAAGCTCGTGATTTTATAACCGCAGCAGAAACTCATCCGCGCACTAATTCTTGACAAACATAATAAATAATTTTCGCACGCGCGCGCAATCGACGGGCGCTGTTTGATTAAGCACGGTAGTCGCTGAGCATCTACACTACGCAGCTTAGCCAGTTATGCGTTCATTCGCGCAATTACGTCAAATGGATTTCCTAATTGCACCGGTGGCTCGGCCACCAAGAAATTGCTCACGTTCGATCATAGCGCGCGTGCCCTGCCACGCGAATCGATAAAAATCTTCGACACTTTGTGCGTACAAGCGCGCGCGCGCTCACAAACTAACGCGCATGTACGTATCCTCGTTTCCTTCTGGGACGGCTACCGAGATTATATGATTTTCTTATGTTCCACGCTCACCAAAGTCGATCGATAGCAGCTTTTTTTTTGTTTTGTTTTGTTTTGTTATGTTTTGTTTTGTTTTCTTCTGTTTATGATGCCTAGGCAGCCGGCCTTTATAGATTCTTCGTTTATGTTGGTAATGACGATGGTCTCTCTCTCTCTCTCTCTCTCTCTCTCTCTCTCTCTCTCTGTGCATTAGCTTTACCTGCTCCTTCATCGTTTTTTCTCCGGTTTTACCCCAGCAAAATTGTTGCTACGTGAAATGCTATGGAGTTCGATATACCATAGAAAAGCCGGTGGTTCAATTTAGAGTCCAAGTCAGCAGGATAATTCTCGACCTCGAAACAACACCCTTCGTAGTGCTAAGTGACGACGCTGTTGGCGCATCGCTTGTAGTGATTTTCTCAACTCTCCTTACAAAAGATAAGATGCTTTTATAGTTGCCGTTTATAATAAATATTTTATTTGTTACTTTATTGAACAAACGAGGCATTGTGAAATGCTTTTTTGTCATCTATGATATTTCTCTTAAATCTTATAATTATCAGATTTACTGAATAATGGATAAAGCGATATGATCCCATGTAATCTTTTCACATTTCTAAGCTTTCACTCACAGTTTTTATTCTTTTAAACATCCGCCACACCCTTGGGCGTGTAAAAATACAAATATTTTATTTTTAACGATAATTAATGTAATTGCAATCTTTGAACTAATGATCGGTTCAATTAACCAAAATGAAATAAAATTCTATTCCCACTATGTTCATAAATTTTTATTGCTGTCATTTCACTGACTATCATTACTTTCTTGAAGCTTAATGAGCATTTCTTCTCCGTCGCAGCGTTGATGAGCCCAGTCGCAAATGTCATGTTTTGACGGAATCCTCGTCGATATAATAACTTCTTTTCGTCTTGTATTTCAAAAGGGTATCCAGTATACCTAGCTTTCAACGGGTTAAGCATTTGTTAATATTTCGTAATAACTGTTGATTAGCCTACTTGTGTAATGATTGCCACGAAATTTTCGCAAAAATAACAAAACACGCATAGAATCCAGTGAAAATCACGTCGACGCTATCCTCGTTACTTATTTCCCGTCATTTTTGTGTCATTGGAATATTGCCAGCCAACGGTCTCCGGCTTCTCCACAGTGCGTACGCCTTCGCTCTATTAAATGTATTTCCTAATACTCCCAAACTACTCTGTAATAACGAAATTCATATTTAATTCCGAAGCACAAGTATTTAAAACACTGTAGAAAAATGTGCATAATTTAACTACTCGTCGCTGCTGGCGCAATAGTTGTTTATATTACATTTTCATCGCTACGGATTATAAAGTACAATGAAGCGTCATCCTCGTTTTTCAATAGAAAGGATGAGAAAAATGGAGATCGACTTGATTCTTCGGAATATTAAATTGTTGCCCGAGGTTTAATTTCAGGCACGATGGAACTTGTCGCCCAATGCCTATCTCTATCGAATTAAAACTCAACCGTTAAAATCCTATAATGCAATGTATGATATGAACAACAACAGCAGCAATACCAACAACAAAAATAACAACAACAACATCAGAAATATCAAAAACAACACTGACGACGACCACCACCGCGACGACGACGACGACGACGAGGACAACGTTAATAATAATAATAACAATAATAATAACAATAATAATAATAATAATAATAATAATAATAATAATAATATGAGCAATTAATGTAACGATGGTAAAAATGATAATAATGATAATCGTGATAATAATAATGATAATAAGCAAGAAGTTAAATCCATTATAGATCGTGTAGAATTTTCATTTATGTATCGGGTCAACCAATGGGATTTCGGACGACTCGGATTCCCGGTGAAAAGGCGTGAGCGGTATCCACCCACTCATCCAAGTTGTAACCGTGGCCAGAGCTGCTTAAGCTCCGCTTAAGAGCTGCTGCTCGTTGATCCGTCTGGCGCCAGTGTCACTTTCGATCTACTTAGTAAAGGCGTGCGTAGTGGGTAGTTAGCCATTACAGGATAGGTGAAAGGGTGCATATTGGTGCATAAAGGAAAGGACTAACCGGTCCTTTCGACAAGGTGGTGGGTTCATTGCTGGTTATTGTTTGCCGATTGTACTGACAAAAAAGGTCGATAGAGGTTACGCGGCACGGCACGTACGATAAGATTTTTCAACAAAGCCTACAAGTTCGATCAAAGTGATCTGGTCATTTCGTTATGTCGTTACTTCGTAAGGGCAAAACAAGGAGCGAACGAGCGAGCTTATCGGAGATGGTGACATTCTCCGAAACGCAAATCCCGCAAGTGCGGCTAAATTCGGAGATGGCACGCGCTTTTACATTCCCCTTGCGTCGGCACTGACCGACTGAGATTATTGGATAGTTTAGCAAAATCCCGACAACCGACAAGTCGCAATCGCCTTTTGATCTTCTCGAACACGCGCGTTTGCGTTTCATAAGACTATGGAGGACAATGACTGCATCACCTCCTGGATGACAGCCTCCGGATGTTAACGAGAGAGAGAGAGAGAGAGAGAGAGAGAGAGAGAGAGGAATTAGTTGGAGGGGTATAAGATATCGACGGCAATGACGACTACTAGAGAGTCTAGTTGACCCATTCCTCGTGATTAGTTTCTTATCTCGACGTAAGCGACTCGCGCGTCACTTTGTATTTAGGGAAAGGCGGACGCGCTTGGCTGGTGCGATTTAAAAGCGCAGTTGAACGATCTTGCCAAATCGACCGGATCGTAGGTGAAGGCAGGACTACTAAATTTACACCACGAGCTCGTATATTCTAGCGTTCCTCGGTTTATTATAAATTAGCAAATTCCAACGGAAATTGTCGAAACAATTTTCTTAGTGAAATGAAGCATGCTCAAGTATTTTATCTCATGTGTTGCGCCTAGGGAATGGCATGGTGGTGTTAGATGGAGGAGCATAAATTGCGATAAGAAAGAATGGAAGTAAAGCTGGAATAGAATAAGTAGTATGCGGGAGAAGAGAGAGAGAAAGAGAGAGAGAGAGTGAGAGAGAGAGAGTGAGAGAGAGTCGATGAACTTGGCAAGGCTTTCCGGTAATTCTCTTTGCCACAAAGTGAAATACAATTAGAGCGTTTGTTCGCCTAAACATTGTTGTATCGACTGTTTTGTCAGAGGGATTCAGATTTTTCTGTTTATCTTCCACAATAAACCGCCAGTCGAAGCTCGCACATACGATACAATGCTACACAAAAGCAGTATGGCTCGAAGTTCAGGACACTTGGAATGCACGGATATTTCAAAGAAAGTCATTGTCGATCGTATTGGGAAGGCACTCGATGGAATAAACTTTTTCCGAAATCTAACCAATAATCTATTTCTGCGATTTAAAGGATGATTGAATTTTGCGAAAAATAATTATCAGCACTGCTTCAATTATTAACCGCATAAACATTAATTTTTCTTATTAGATTTATTTCAGTGGCAATAACAATACTGACGATCGTTGTTTTTTACGTCCATCACCGGTTCGTGTCGATGATTTAACATTTCGTAGCCTACAATTTATGCAAAAAATACATTGTTTACTTGCAAAAAAAGGCGAATAAACAGAATAAGGGAAAAAAAGAAAAGAAGAAGAAAAAAGAGAAGCAACGAAGAGAAGAACTACTACGCTGGACCATTTAAATGGCATTGTGCTTATAATTCCACTTTAACGTCGAAATACCACGGGAAGCTGAATGTTATCGCGACGATTATTCTTTACATCGCACTTTAATCGGCATTAATAAGCATTAGGCGTTCTCAAAGCCGACTAAAAACATATAGAAGTTGGACGTTCAGCAACCAATCTTAAATTGTACGCCTTGTATTTAATTGCAGAATGAGAAGTTGCGCACACGATATCCCGAGTCGCGTCACCTTCTGCACGTGCACACGTACGTGGATGTCGGTATTTGAAAATTGGTGATAAAAAAGAAATGGAAGATATTGGCCGCGCGTACAAAGGCCTTCGCGGGCCAACACACGGCGCAACTCGCTTGACCTATTACCGGCGGCTACTAGCGACGCGTTTCCCAGAATTTCGATTCCGCAATCGCAGCTTAACCTCACGCCCACGCGAGGTCGAGCCAATTATCATACTGGTTGCGCGCGAGCGCGCACGGGCGACGGCGGTGGCAGGCCCCGGGACGATAAGAGTCAATGGGGGCGAAATTACAGACTTTCGGCGCACTCCTCCGGTCGAGCTTCGCACGCACAATCGAAGCAGACGATTGGCCATCTTTGCCATTGGGACTCAATTGGCCACGAGGGTACTTGCGTGACGAGCCAAATACGAGCTTGGGATTGACTTTGTTGCGACCCCCGATGGCAGTGCCGTCACGGGACCGGGGGCCCGATGGCTTTTCGAGCTCACGCATTTGTTGAGAGCGCATAGTTCGTCGAAACGGCTGTAGACCGTTAAAAATAGGTTTCGCCGAGGTATTTAAAAAAATAGATTGACAGCGTATTCACGGAAATACATTTTCGTTGCAAAAGACTTTACTATTATGTAGACAGTTATAAAATAAAGAATGCGTGCCTCTTGGAAAATATCGATAGAACTACGTGGAGAGTCGACCTTTGCTCGCGGTTCCGCAAAACATCTGTCAACGTAAACTTCATGGAATTGCGGCGTGAACTGTAAAATGATCGTTAGTGCCTTTCGTGCGTCCTTGATAAAACTCTTATTGACAGCAGCCTGTCGTTACTCAATTTGCAGTTCATTGCCGCGCGGCATTCGAGCTTGCGACTGAATTCGTCAAAAAATCAACTCGGCGGGGAAAAACTTTAGGGAGCTTGGGGCGAAAAGCCCAGTCAAGGTGCTCATTTTACAGATTTACTGGACAGCAATCAACGTCTACGAGTACCCCATGCGTAACTGTTGCTTAGGTCGGAAAAACTCGGGGGCACGCGGGGGATAGGAACCCCGGCGTTCGCGGAGCGTGAATAAAAACATTGAGCGGGGCGGGGACGGTGGACGTGCGCGCGCACGCGCCGTACACGAGCTGGGATGGCGTAATGTGGGAGTAGGGCGGAAATTATAAATACTCATTGCACGCGCGTATTAGCTTCGGGGGAGTTACTGTGCGTGCAGAAGGGTAAAAGGTACTTCTACGCGAGCATAAACGGGCTCGTGTAATTCTCGCTTTCGAAATCGAGTTTGAATATTGAAAAGCGACGGTTTCGGGCCACCGACGCTGGTCGATTACTTAGATATTTCGTTCTAGTAGGTATCACCGACGTGACCGCGCTCGCCAAGCAGTTATGAGCTATCTTTGTCAAGGAGGATTTTAATTTTCAGCGCGCGTGAGATTTGTGAGGAAAAGCGTCGGCAGGAGAGTGAAAATAATGCAACTGTCATGCCGATCACGATGCTTTTCGCTTGTAGCCTCGATCGGTAGGACTAATTGTATAATGTGGTGTTACAAAGGAAGGGGAGATGAAGAATAATATGGGTCGTATTGCCGTGCGCTAACACTATTACAAAGTAGTTAAATATTCCTTGAACTCTGATATTCATAGAGGTCCAATAATTGCGTAACATTGGTTAAGCAGGCAGATACATTTCTAAAATAAATTTCTATGAGAAGGACTGTTATGTTATTATGATAACATATTTAATAAATTCGAATTCCTAATTAATAAAGATAACTTTCGATAGCCAACGTTCTTTCGTTTTCTAGTTGGACGTAGTTAGTGAAATAATTTTAACGGCGAGGCCAAAACACCATTGGGCTTCACTAGTCCGTTGAGATTAAAGTAATATGCATCGTATTCGTGTTTATTAATTTAATTTAAAGTTCAAACGCAAATCATTGAATGTCAAATTAAACTGTCAATTAGTACTTGCGTTTCTTTTTGCGCCGCCTACAAAAAGTTGTGAAGGCTAATCATCGGATTAGATTTTCGCAACTTTCGTTTCACTCAAAAAACATGTGCTTTATTATGAATGCTTATGCTAGTAATAATAATAATAATAATAATAATAATAATAATAATAATAATAATAATAATAATAATAATAATAATAATAATGATGGTGATATGATGATGAT
>NW_011948418.1:1496204-1500100 GCF_000503995.2 Ceratosolen solmsi marchali
TCTTATATCGCACGACTTTTACACTCCCGATTATCTTGGTTCCGTCTAACGTTTAGTACTTTTATTACAATATCACTTGGATGCGGCAGTAATTGCAATTTACGCGTGCTCGATAATCAATAGTCAACATTTCCCTATATTCTTGAAATTTCAATGCATTTCCATTACACGCTTATTTATTAATATTGTTTAATTAAACTTAGTGATTTTTTTTTTTTTTTTTAATAGATGACAATTGTTTGAAAGATTTTTATGTTACGTACGGTATGTCACTGTATCGCGTCTTATATTTACTTGATTGCAAGATGACGTAGCGCGGGTAGATAATTTTTTGCAGAAAAATTCGACAATGCCATTGGCAACTGGTCAGCTTAATCAACACGCTTCAGCATTTCAATATTCTTTGCCGGGCAATAATAAGAAAGTAAAATTTCTCTCCTCAATTGCATTCACCATCGATGTATACGCTGTTGAAATCTATCCTGGACCACGCTGATGAATCGAAAAATTATTTTATCTGTTTTTATGGAAAAACTCAATTCGTTATAATGGTAATGTCGAGGAAGGGGAGGAGGATGTTCGAATTTCCCTAAAATTTTTGCAAAACTGCTGACAAGATTCGCATTAAGAGTATTATTATAACAGCGCACATAAGATGTATGCGCGACAATACATATTATATTTCATCTTTAAAAGCCCGAAGCAGCCGAGTGACGAGTTTAAGCGTCTCAGTATCGGTTACAAACAATACTACAATAATGCGTACACAGAGCGCTCGGGAGATAAATTTGATAAACAATTGCTTTCGAAACGACTCGATTCTGTACGATCAGAAGATAAACGAAACGGCAATAAAAGCAGCTTTGCAATAGAAATTCGTGTTCGCAGTGCTCGTGGAACGCGTGTCCCCTCGACTAAACACGCGATAAAAATTTACAATCATCTTTGGCATCGACCCGATAAGGGAAAAATCACTTGCCTCGCAGGCGAGAAAAAGTCTAAAAGGAAAACGCCGAGCGGAGGGAGCGCAACAAGTACGCCAAGTGACACGATTCGACGAGAACACGTGAAGACGATGTATCGGCCATTTCTCCTCTTGTCGATAACGCAAAACGAGTGGCGGAAGCAAAGGATCTCCCGCCCGCAAATATTAAAGATGCATAACCGAGGCTTACCCAATGCTCTTTAAAGTCTCCGGCGCACAAGTCGCATCCGTCCGGCGCTCGGGGCTCGAATCCTTCCACCGCGAGACCCAGCGTAACTTGTCACGTCGGCTTTCAGCCGTCGATCGCCAAACTCAAAGCACAACTAAAAAGCACCCACTTGCCCTCTCTCTCTCTCTATCGATCTCTCTTCTTATCTGCTTATCTCCTTATCTTCTTGTTTCTCGGTTTCTCGCGAGCGCGACGCACCCGCTTACTCCTCGGTACGTCTTCGCGAGTTCATCGGCTGGTTATCATCACACGGTCGCGCACTCGCGTACGTAAACACCGAGGCGCGTGTCTCTCCTCTCTTCTCTTCTTGTACTCTCTCTCTCTCTCTCTCTCAAATTCTCTCCTACTGCACTCCTCGGGTGAGGAAGCTTTCGGTGCGTAAGTGCCCAGGAGATGGGTACTTTCGAAGCCACTCGACTCTCTAGCGAGGCTCTCGGTAACGCGGACTCGCGCCGACTGCGGCGCACACGACCAGCCAAGTGTCGTCCGTCGGCTGTGGCGGCGGTGGCGGCGGTGGCGGGCGGTGGTTCGCTCTCTCACTCGCTCTCCGTCCCACTCTGTCTCTCTCTCTCTCTCTCTCTCTCTCTCACGCGCACGCACGAGCGCACACACGCGCGCACTCCTTCTCTCTCACTGTCTCCCCCTCCCGCCCACTGCCCCTCGCTCAACGATCGCCCCACCCTCCCGACCGCTCGCTCGGTCTCTCTCTAGCGCGCGCGCTCCGCTCCCCCCACCATCGCCCGGCTCTTCCCCCTACCGGTCTGGTTCTCAGAGAGAGGTTCAGAGGCTCGTCCGCCCTCGTACACCCCCTCCTACTACTGAGGCGCCGCACTCCTTGGGGAAGGGGTAACTACCACTCGCCCTCTCTCTCTCTCTCTCTCTCTCTCTCTCGCCTGCGCTCACGGCATTTTTTAGAGTGGGATCGAGATAGGGATAGAGATAGAGATAGAGCGGACGTGCGAGCGAGAGAGGGCGAAGGAAGTTGTGTGCGTGAGCGCGGAGTTACGCCTTTTTTCTCGCTTTTTGGTGAGCGAGAGGGAGTAGCGAGTCGAGTCTGGTGTAGTGCTGCCGCTGCTGTTGCTGCTACTGTCGTGATTTGTTTTTGTTTATCGTTCATCTGTGCGCCGACCAAGCACGACCATTTTTTTCTCTTCCTCATTTTCAATGTCGATAGTTAGATTGCAAGGACGGGCGCGCGCGCGTACGTTACACAGTGGGAGAATACGACGGAGCGAGCGAAAATTACGATATCAACCTAATGTGGAATAATTTTCCATAACGCATCATTAACGGATATTGCTCTCTAGCTCTTTTATCGATAACTAAAGCAAACAACATGGCCGGTTGGGTCGACCTTTTTCTTTTTTTCAGCGCTGAGCGAAAATTCGATAATTTCTTAAGATTAAAAAAACGCGCTGCAAACGACATTAACCTCGGCCCTACCGATTACCACCGGCAATTTCCATCTCGTCCAAACGATTTTATCCACACGGCATTCGGCAAGGAACATTTGTCCTTTATTTGCACAGCCGTCGTGACAATTGCATCTCTCTCCACGATCGAGCAAAGTCCCAGCCGGGCTGCTAAATTCCAATTTTGCCGACATTGATGGCACGACTCCAGTGCTTTTGCGATCATCGGTGTCGTCACTATGCACGGTCGGCGACACGACTTCGTACCCCAGCAATCCCCCTAGGGGCCCCTGTCATTCTAGTCTCTACTCCTCGAAGCCGATGCGCGATTGCCGGTACCCCCCTCCTCCCCCACCACCTCCTCATCGTCCACCACCGCCATAGGAATAACGAATCCAAGAAGCGGAAGTCGAGCTTCGGGACTGCCGAGAGGCGAACGCGCTCTATCATTAAGTGCGATATTTTTCCATCCCGTCACCAGTAGCGTGTCACCGCGTCCCCATCCTCATCAAGGATCCCGACTAATGATTGTCGGGACGCGGAAAAATAAGGGCAAATTGGGCTCACGCGACTCTCGTACGCGAGAGGTCCCGCGTTAACGCGGGTACTACACCGGCGCAACCTACCGAATCTTCCGCCCCTCCGCCCGTCGTCGAGGGCCCGGTAAGAAGTTGCCTCCTTAACTGTGTATGTGTCGGCGAATGGGTGGGGGGAGGTGGTGAGATAGTGGGCGCCTCGTGTACCGGAGGGCGCGCACCGGTCGCTCCCTTTCTTTTCGCCTCACTGCCGTGCACCGCGAGGTAGCCGAGACATCGTCGAATGCCTATGCGGACGGACGGGCGCGCGCGAGGAAGTCGAACCACGCCTACCGGGGCCACCACCTCTCCCTCCCTCTACCCCCTCCCAACCCCCCCTCATACGACCCCTTCCCCTTTCCCCTTCCGCCTACGGCCTACCGCCGCCGCCGCCGCCGCCGCCGCCGCCGCCACTGCCGCTGCGCCCCTTGCCTACTTACTTCTTTCTCTCCACTCCTCTCCCCACCGCCACCCTCGTTTCACCGCTGCGGCCGTGCGCCGCTAAACGAGCGAGAAAGACAGAGCGAGTAAGAGCGGGGCGACCGCGTAGGTGCATCTGTCTCCCTCTCGCGCAACTTCTTTTTCCGTGTAACGCTTGTAACTTGTTGATTCTCGCTACTCTCTAAATGCGACGCGGTAAAAAGTCACTCCCCGACAAGCTGGAAGTTAAGCCGTGGAAGAGTTTTACTACGCGA
>NW_011948418.1:1500149-1538881 GCF_000503995.2 Ceratosolen solmsi marchali
GGCGTGCCCCGCACGAGTTGAATGTCACTCGATGCGAAAGAGCGATGCTTATGCTCGTTATACGAGGTCAGTTGTGGATTGTTGATCATTTTTTTTTCTCTTTGCCTTATTCCATCACGAGCGGCCAAACTTTCTTCTTTCGGCTGATTGTTATCATTTTCGCGCAACGAGCCAACATTATTCTGCATTTTGAATTTCGATCGTTATTTTTACTTTGCTGCGAGTATAACCGACTGAGGACTAATTTTCAAACTTGCACAGTTGGACTATCAATTTGTCTTAAGAAATCTCTAGCCTTTGGAAATAAATATTTCGAGAATATCACTAAACTGAAAAATTTTCCAATTAAATTAATTTTATAGATAATAATTTTCTCAACTTTATTATAAACGCTTAGAATGTATACTCGTGTACGGTATGTACAATTTGCGTGATATTTCATTCGCGTACAATATACTTGACATTTAATGATGTGCAATAATTTACATTAATTAAGTTACGGAAACTTATTATACAAATTCGACTTTATTCCACAAGTTGAAAGTTTATTCTTTATTGATATCGTTGTTTCTCTATTGAATCGTTGGACTTAATTTTCGTTTGCCGGTAAGTTAGAAATATTTCGAGAGTGAGAAATAGTTGTTGGTTTTACTAGAGCATTATTTTGTAATTTTTTATTTAATAGTATTTTTAAGGAAAATAAGAAATCCACTTGTAGGTAACAACATTATCGCGCAACTCACTAAAAGCTTAGAACGAATTACAAACATTTCAAATTACTAAGTTAATTATCAATTATATGAAAATAATCATAAATGTTTTAAATGCAATAAATAAATAAATAAATATATATATATATATATATATATATATATATAGAGAGAGAGAGAGAGAGAGAGAGAGAAAGAGAGGGAGGTTTGAACTTACTCTATCTATTATAATTTTATGACTTAATCGAGTGTCCCTCAAATTTGTGCAATATTCATAAAAAAATATTTAAACTCTCAAGATTCATACGACATCTAGTAACTGCAATTTGTAGTAGTAATATATATATATGTATATAGTCAATGTACTCTGCGTTTAAAATTAACTTTTAAAATAGACATAATAGTCATTTGAGTTTACCTTTCTGATTTTATATAATTTTATAAGAATGAGCGTGCAACCAATTAACAAAATTTATAACCAAATGCATTACATTACATTAAGCGCGCGCACAAACACATAAGCGCACACGCACACAGGAGCACACGAAGACGCACAAATTTGCCTTTAATTTGATGCTAAAATTGTTAACGAATGCGTAATTTGAAAATTGTGGCTACACTTACGAAATAACAAAGATCCAGTACAGCTATTCTCGTAACATACCTGCAACATAAAAAAGGGCAATTTATTTATATTGAAGTATAAAACGAAACTAGTCATTTACTCATTTATGATTTCACGTGATTTTCGCGTCGACTCGAGTTTGCGTCAGTACGAACGCAACGACCAATGCCATCGGCGTTTCATTAAACAGAAAAACCAGGAAAATCTTCAGCACCTTGGGTTACGAAGCTGTTCTACGAATTCGTCGGTCGTGTACCGTTAGCAATTGGGATCGCAAATTCTCAAAAGCGCAATAACATGCCGGCGTCATGTAATGCGAGTCACCGAAACCGCAAGCATGGCCTCCCGAATCCGTGGACTACTACCGTTGGCAGGTTGAGCGGCCGAATTCATTAAGCTAAGGACGACCGCAGCTCTATTAAAAGTGAGCCGACCGCAGGCAAAAGGTGCGCTTCGAAAGTACGATGGATGAAGTGGCGGGTAGGGCGCAGTGTGAACTGGTGTGGTGGGGCGAGGCAGTTGCGGTGGGGTGGTAGGAGGGTGGCTAGAACTGGCTTGAGATAAGGCGGACGCGAGGGAGTCCTTCACCTTCCGAGAACTCCTGTCAGCCTACGCGTTGAAAGGGGGTTGCTGGCACCTTCCCAGCCTTTCCCGGGGACACGGGCTCCTCGCAAGTTTCTGCGTGACTGAGCGCTCGCTGGCGCCTCTTTACGAAATGCTATCGCCTGTTCCTCGCCCCATTGTCCTACATTCAATTAGCCTGGCCGAGATTGCGGGCGGCGCTGCTTTTTTGCGGCCCGGGCCCTCGTTATTGAATTTTCCATTCATCGCTTAGCGTTCAATTTAAATTTCGATGATTTTGCACTTCCCGGGGAATTCGATCGACGAAAAAGCCCGTTAATGCCATTACCGGCCCAAATCACTTTTACGCTACTTTTGTCCTCGTGTCTTATCTCCATATTTGATTTACATAAAATAAGTATCTATTTGCCGACAAATTCTGTGGCTTCTTTTATTAACAGTGCAGGAACAAATACCTTTTCCCTTCAATTTCGTACCCGTAAATAATGGCTATTGTGCTCCTTAGATGGACCTGTACTCGTGCTGTAATTATTAATTACTCTTGTCATAAGAAGTGAATTTAATGAATCAAGACGTCCACCATACCGTACGAAGATAAATTAAACAACGATGAAACGTTTTATAGTACTATTTAGCCCGTAAGTGACGTGTTTTAAGCAATGCACAGTAATAATAAAAAATTCTTAAAATATTAATTATAATTGAAATAGTATTTGAAGGGTGATTGGAAGGTCTGTGAGAGAAATCAGAAACTTTTGCAATTATTTTGAATAAATATAATTTGTAGATAAATATTAAATGTGTTTGCTATAAGCGCGTTCTAATAAAATTAATTCTACTGTCTGTACATATTATTCAAGGGGGTGTGAAGTTTATGCATATAATAGAAAAAAAGGATCAATCTATGTTGTAAAATCAGTTGTGCGAGACAAATGGAATGATATTTGCATGTTCAAATAATTACTTGGTTTTCAAATATTTCCAGGTACGTCTTGTAGTTTAATAATACATGTACAATTTATAAATTATAATGTGTTTAGGAATATACTTGTTGAAATTATTCTTGAATTGATTGACGTTCATTTCAAATTACCATTTCTATTTAAATAAAATTTTGTATACGCCCTTAATGCTAGTACTATTACATTTAATGGAAAAACGGTACGCATAGTACCATTTCAAATGGCATTAATCTTTAATATAATTAACTTTCGTACGTTTATTATCAATGATTGCGGTAGTCCCGAGTATATACATTAACACTTTGAATAAAACCCGTTAGAAATTATTTATCAATATTATTATTTTAATCATAAGGATATTTATTTGTAGCTATGTATAATAATGAATTAATAAATATACAATAATTATTTTAAATTATTCGCTTATAATTACACGCGTTCATGGATAGTGAGCCAAGATGTTTGATTGAGCAGACAGAATTAACGAAGTGAAAAAATTAACTCATATTCGCCGGTAATACAGAGTTTAACAAGTCAAGCAAATTATTAATTTTTGAATTATTGAAAATAAATAAATACGAACATTAAGTACGGAGAAAAAGGTGAGACGGAGCAACTATATTATTCTTTTAACATAAATCGCGTGTCGTGTAAATTTTCGTACTACAATAATGCATGAAATTTGTAATTTCTGCAATAGCGCAATTTTGTATTATTATGTGAAAAGAATTACAATTTGAAATAAATTTCATCCTCACGCGTCTTTATTTTGTATTGTTAAATTAACAAGTCATAATTATTAAAACTCGACAGTTGGTAATCAATGGGCTCTTAATGAATTTGAACTCGCGAGGTGAAATTTGATTGGATAATAGGCTACTTTTGTGATAGAGCGAAAGTAAGGTAAGAGGAGAATTTTGCGGGAAAGAACAAAATGTGGGAAGCAGCGAGAAAGAGAAAGTGAAAGACACTGAGAGATTGGTTTGCGAGTAGCTCTTGAGGGACAAAAATGTTAATCGCCATAGAGAAATTTATGATCTTTAATTCTTGAATAATGTCCAATGATGGTCATGGTGGCTTGTCTTCTCGTTGTCTTCCTCATTCTTTACTCTTTGAATGAAACAAATTGGAACAGACGAACGATCTCTTCGATAGGCTGATTGACGAAGAAGGATTTTACAAGTCTTTATGCCTGTTTAAAGTCGTGCTTACATCGATCTCAATGTTTCTCTTCGTAGCTGCGCTATTGATAAATAGCATTTTTCATTTCTATTTAGATTGACAAAATGAATTTATAGTACGATCAAAGCATACGATTCATGACTTTGCATGTGAAATATTCTCGAGTGTGATGTACGTAGTTTAAAATTTCATATTTTTATTACGTGTGTATGTTTCTCCGTACGTTTTATTTATTTATGAAATATTTTGTAAACACATATATATATGTAGTTTTGTTGTATCATAAATCAATCTTTTGTCTTTTGTTATTAATATCTTTAATCGTTTTGAGAATCTTGTCAAATCGCTAAAACGAACGAGCTATTAATTACAGTGACGTGATATCATATATACGTGTGCTTATGCCGAAAATTCGACGAAACATATTTGCACGAAACTAGGTACACGTCAAGTGATGTAAATTCTTCACTCACTAACTTTATGCTCCATAAGTTAAAACGTTGTCAACGCGTATAAATATATATGACCACAGTGATTCGGTACTGCGTTAATGTTTGCCGCAATCACATAATGCATTAAAATTGTGCTTTTTATTAGATTACCTACCAATTATATACGAAATTTGAATATACGAAATTTACTTGAATGTTTTCAATCTATAAATAATCGTTCTTTCGTAAATAATAAAGTTTAATATTATTCATCTGCATTAGGACTTTGCAGTTTTTAGCAACTGTTTTCAATCGTCAATGTTACATTTTGCATTCAATTAACTTTCCAATTATACGTATTAAGTCATACATTCAAATTAGTAAATAATTTCTCGACAACAATAAGAAATGCAGTAATTATTAAGAGCGAGTGAGAGGGGGGAGGGGAGAGAGAGAGATAGAGAGAGAGAGAGAGAGAGAGAGAGAGAGAGAAGAATGGATAATAATTTAGCGATTAGACTACGAAATTACGGTATGGTATATAGAAATAGATACTTTTCATTTGCTAAAAGACTTAATTACGTTCTACATTCAACATTTACGACTAGTTAATAGCTCGTTCGGAAATTCAGTGATTCAAAGCCAGCAAACCGAGCTAATATAATAATAGGTGGCGCAACAGTGTAAACAAAAATTTATTTTTTCTTCCTCCTTCATAACGTTCACTAATCGCCAGTTACATGAAGGAGGGACAAAAACTCCTCATTGTATAGGCGCCGAGGACTTGTTCCCGGAACCTCTCATAAATGTATGCAGTGCTATATTTCCTACGCACTCGCGCACAACTTAGCTCGCTCGTACTTACAGGTGACACAGCAAATAACGTTTCGGATGGTTATATATAATATGTGCAGTGGGTCGGTCGAGTTCTCACACGTACACGTGGACACTTTCAAACAGAATGGTCGTTTTCCAACTATTTTAAAGATATCCTCTATTATCCCCTATTGCTTCTCAACTCTTTGTTATTATCTGAAATAGACACTATAAAATTATACTTTCCTCTTCGAAAGGGCATTTCATTTTATTACATAAATATTTTGCTTTATTTATACTTGACGGAAAGAAAATAATATGTTATTTCGATAACAAGGAAAGAATAGTCTACTAATTACAAAGCTTTGATTCCATAGATCTCCTGCCCGAGCCCTCTTCTCGTGCGCACACCTGCATCGTAAGAGATATACGTGAAAGAAATGCAGACGAATTTTGTATTATATTAATTATCGGTTTCATAATGTTATTATGATTCGGTATTGTCGTTTTCATAGTTATCATTTTGCTTTGCTAATCGACACGATTCAGAAACTATACTATATAAAATTAAAACTAGATGTAATAATTAGCTTGGAAAAATCATAATTCAAAAAAAAAAAAAAAAAAAAAAACCTTTTTAGATATAATGTCATTTTATCTCCTCTATCTTTCTCTCTCTCTCTCTCTCTCTCTCTCTCTCTCTTTATTCTCTACATTCTTTCGGTACTTATAGCGTATACACAAGATCCTTTGCACAATTGTCTTCGCTTTTCTCAACTTAAGCTATTATTGACACTAGTTTTGGCTTCGAGAGGAAGAAAGTACGTCTCGCATCTCTCACGTAGACATTTCAACATCTTTTACATTTACGTTCGTACGATTATTACAGTTATTAGCATGAATATTTACAGTTTTATTTTTTTGAATGAAATTCAATAAAATAAAGTAAAACATAAAAATTGAATAACTATTAATGTTTGTATTCAACACTAATCTACATATTTTATTTTGTATAGTTATTATATTTTATTATCAGTGTATAATTAAGTATAAACTACGATAATGAATACAAACAATATTTACACATTAAATAATAATTTTAAATATAATTCCTTTTGACTTAATAACAATGTATAATAATGAATTGTCTATAATGATTATCGTTTACTCGATGAATTAATGGGAAAACTATGAATTTGGAAAAGGTATTATTAGTATATGGTTAATTTAGTGTTCGATATAATATATAATAGTATGATATTAAAATGCCTTTAAAATTTTTTTTATAGTTTTCGATCTGATCACACTATTCTAGGATTTACTTCAATAATAAGTAGCTATTATAAATTATTCTTGGAATAAAAACTAGTTCATCTACAGGCACTTTAATTTTCAAATTGTAAACAATAATATCATATAATGTACGGCTACGTTTAGAAAAGAAACAATTTCTTATTATTATACAATGTCTATAAGATAAATAAAAATGAATAATGAGTTTGGTTTCAAAAGTTTTTTTAAGACTATCTAATGGATATTATTTATATTGGGAACAATGTTTGGATTTATTTCGTTTTTCAGGAACTATTTATATAGAAATTACAACAACAACAAAAAAAAAAAAAAAAAAACAGGAAAAAAACCGCTCACTTAAAAGTTAAAAAATGTTCGTCCAGATCGTTGTTGTACAGTAATATTAACGGTACTTTTTCGAATATCTTAAATTATCGAGCGAACTTTGTTTATCTAAACTTATTAAGTAATACGTTGGAATGTTAAATAGGCTGTAAAAGTAGACGTTTGAAGCTGCTTCTAAGAATCAAATACACTGTGCTTGTGTATAGACTCTATATGTGTATAATGCCGTGGAAATTATAAGCATTTTGATTTATTGACGAAAAGTAATTCCAGCAAGAAGATAACAATCTTAAATACCAGAACAGCCTCTGCGCAGAGTGGAGGAAGCGAATATTGGCAACGATCAATTGAATTGGCCGTCGTTGATGTTACATGCAAATACTATTGAGAATAACTATATATTTTAAGAAAATTGTCAATTATGACAAAATTTTGACGTTGTCAAAGCAATCACCTTAAAGACATTAGGCTCGATTGTCGGTCTCGATAATGATTGAAGAAGGTATTCTTAATGTTAAAGATATCCGTTAATTTTATTTAATATTCCTAGCCGAGATATTTCTACGACATTAAATATCAAGTGAATAAGCATCAAACGGTAGAAAGCGTTTATACAAAATTTTTAAATGTCAAATTGGCGATATGCAGCTTTTTCATTTACGCTGAATACGATAAGGTTAACCAAGTTTACTCATATTAATTACATATTGTATTATACAGTTATTAATTGTAGCATATATTACAGATGTGTAATAAAATTTCAAGTTTACATTTATAATGAATATTGGCTTATTAATATATTTTAACATCAACAATAGAATTTATCACAAATATTATTTATTTTCCTTTTTTATAATCATATTTATGTTATATTATTGAGTAGTGAATCAATCATGGAAAAGTTAACAAATACTCTTTGCTTCTTCTGGCTATGCAATCAATGTAAAATAAGCATAAAGATTTCTAAATAGACGTCTACATTGATGCAGACGCATCCTTTGAAGTATCGTAAAAAATTTTCTCTCTGTCTCTCTCTCTCTCTCTCTCTATCTCTATCTCTCTATCTCTCTATCTCTCTTTATCCCTATCTCCGTTTCTCCCTTTCTCTCTTTATATGTTTCTGTTTTTAGAGCGAGTGTAACTCATTTGAGTTGGTAAAAGTGCGGATAGTCGGCGCGTTTTAGCCAACGATAAGAAATCGAGCCCCAGTCCACGCTGACTGATAATTAACTTTACATTATCGCGCCATTTCACCTCACGAGTCATTTTTCTCCCGTATATGCGCTTGCGTATGGCCTATCTCCGGTCAGTATCGCGGGCTGATCATCCTCGAGTTTAGACGAGATTTCCAACTGAATGCGCCACGCGGAGAGTAAACGAGTATATGTGTGCGCGTATATTAACGGGTATAAGTTAAAGATTTTCAATAGGCTATGGCTTCAAAAGTTATTCCTCGTCGGTTTCATTGATGCTCCCAGATAATCATAATCCGTGCATTGCCTATCATTGATTAATGTTATTAGACTTGTTGATTAGTGCTAACAGCGAATAAAGCTTATGCGTAAATTTGGCTCAAATCGATTGTACGTAGTGGTTGTTTTTGAAATTATTTTTCTAAATATCACATAATTATTCAATAAGTCAAGATTTTTAGAACCTTACTTTCTCCAAACTATTCTTTATTCATTATGTATCTCGATTGTTGAATATTAATGAAAATGAATAAGTTAAAATTGAAGTTAAATTATTATTATCATAATATATGAGCGTAGTCTGTATATATAGATGATCCCATTATTTTAATATATATATTATTATTATTTTTTTTTTTAATTTTCACACGACTGATTTCTCTTTAATATCATGGTGCTTTAAGGACTTCATAAAGTTTTATAAGTAAGTAAGTAAGTAACAAATTTTTTCTATTAGCGTCAATTTTATAACCACAATTTAATCGAATCGACACCTCAGCCAAACGAACTGTTTAATAAAAACTTTTTTTTTTATCCACCGATCAATTAAAGACTTTGTGCTAATATACATTTCAATTTAATGAAGCATTCTATTAAATATGGATCGATCGCTATACACGATATGTTAAATATAGTTTATTATATGTGTCCGTAGGAACATTAATGATCTGAAATAGATTTGGTGTAGGTAGTCGAGGTAGGCAGTGACTTGAATCGCAGCAGCCGCACACTTTAAATTAAAGCGACGACGATCGGTCGCACGATGTTTTGCTAATCCAATCTACTTAATTATCGAATCTTCTTATCGTAAAAACCGAGCTCGAATCTCATCCGAAGGACAGAACGGAGAAAAATCTGTGCATCAAGTATCTTACGTATGTCCAAGTCCGCAGATGCGCGCACCACGTTTTTTCCGCCCCTACGAACGAGCCAACACGTATGCGCACGCGTGCAGCTACACAAACACACGCGCTCATACTCACCCACGCGCGCCCCCATACACTTACCGCTGCAAATTAATACGCATTAAGTTGCGCTCGGACAATATCGTTGCTCCCGTGCCCCCTTAATTATAACGAATTGATACGTTCAGCCTGTCGGTATAATTGCGCTGCTCGCGTCATTAGCCTTAACGAGCCGATTCGCCAAGATGGTGCGCGCGCGCGCGCGCGCGTGATCCTAGAGGCTCGTGAATTATCATGGCCGAACTTTCGAAAGGGATCCTCGCAATGGTTTTCTTTGACTGTCTGTACGGTTCGTTGCTTTTTATGTTAGTCGTGCTTCGGCCGTCTCTCCTCCCTTCCGTTCCGCCATTAAGAATGTGTTTTGGTTCGTGGGCTCGAAAATCGAAAACGTGCGAAAATACGAGTGAACGAAAAAGGCGCATCGCAATAGGCATTTGGAAAAAAAGAGAGAGTAAAAAGTTATTTACATTAAGAATTGCATACAATTACATACAATTTAAACCTTACGGGCAATAATATGGGCGACCGGTTTCTTAGAATTACACTTAAAGTACGGACTGAAATGGCCTTTGTTAATTAAAATGCACCGTCTGCCTCGATTCATTATTATTTAATTACTAATGTTCATAAGAGAAGTGATTGACATTTTTCACGTCATGCATTAGCATGTTTTTGTAAATTGTTTAAAGCTCCGCAGCGATGTGAATACTATGAAATAATTGGCTTGGTCGTAGCACTATCATCAACAAACACAAAATGTGTATGCAGCTTCATCGATGCTCTCGTTAATACGGACTTTTATAAAGTAAACATTCTCGAAATGAATCTGAATAATTTTCCGCTCTCGTTATCTCAAATCGATCTTTGCGTTATGCGCCTACAGCAGGAGCTCTTTGCCTTTTTTCTCGAAGATTTGCAACGATGTTTTATCGTTATGCCCACGCACGTAGCAGTCGAAAGATTCTCCTCGTTACCAATCTGTTAACACTTGACGCGATTACTCGCTATCTCTCTCGAAGCGAGCAAACAGATACGTAGGATCGCTTTCTTAAGAGCGCCGCTAACATATATCCTTTGTCTCTCATTCGCCCGAGCACATTTACTAATCTCATGGATTTTTATTATTATTTATTTATTGCGTTTCCGAGAGGATATTTTCCGTACAATGAGGTTCGAACGGGGAAATTCAAATTGCAAAGAAACGCATGATTATCGATGACTACCAGTGTCCTTGATCGAGGGCTGTTTTTTGTTTTGTTTTTTTTTTTTGATTTTTTTTTTGTGTTGCCTATCACCAGGAGGTTTATAGCGATTTAACGGGACAAGCGGTATTCATTATTACTGATGGCAAACAAAGATAATAGGATGCTAAATAATTATCTTATTAGTATGTATAATATAATCCATTTGACAAGTCATTTAAATGTTCATAATAGGTAATTTTATTTTTATTTATAATTACTGGCAGGTTAAAAATTCTCTTTAATATAGTATGTATGAAATTAATTTTATGCATTTATTGTAGCTTATAAATGTCAAATTTAACTGTCAGATTTCAAATGTTAGGAGACATTATTAGGAGAAATAATTCGATACATCATTTATGAATATAAAATGAATTTTATCTTTATTAACGCTAAAAAGTTGTTTCTTTCATGCTGGGAAAAAAGAATGAATTACCTACTAAAATAATATTACCGCATAAATGTCGAATGATGATGAAATAAGTACGTTTAAAGAACTAAGATTGAAAATAATAATTTGCACCTAAATGTATTTGTTTTTCGTTTTTTTTTTCGTTTTTTTTTCGTTTTTTTTTTCGATCTTTTATCGAAAGTTTAGAATATTAAGAGAATAATTATGTAATAATGTATAAAATGTGACTTTAAAATAAGTTTGGTAAAATCGAAATTTTGGATTTCCAGCGATGCCGAGGTATAAAGTTGGGAAGTTTTCAGTTTTACGAGGAATATTTTTACAGCTAATTTAGGTGGGTACAGTTACAGATAAAATCTCATGAGTATAAATTTATGTTTGCCTTCGATTATAAAATGCATTTTCTGACTATTAATTAAGGGCATTAAACATCTTCAAGCGGTAATTACGTTTTTATACCTTTTTATTTGCTTTGTTTAGTAAATTTACTCATACTTATGAATAACCATGTATTTATTAAAAGTTGATATTTTAGTGAGAAAGAAAACGTTAATAAAAGAAAAATAATATGGTATGAATTTGTGTATTAGACAAGAGTTTTGCAACGAAGATATACTATACTTTTAACATTTTATGTTTTAGGGGCGTTATTACGTTTCAGCACGAAAATGCCATAATTATGCGAATAATTGATGGACCTTGAAGCACTGTTGTGCGCAAAAAATGAATAGAAGCTTATTATGACAGAAGAGGTTTATAGTCTCGATAGAAATGCCATCTTGTCAAATGCCTAAGTCTTTTAAATTTTCGAGCTCAACCCCATTGAGTAAAAAGAAGAGAATAAAAATAAGGAGGAGCCCTTGTAATAATCAATAACGCACGTCAACAAATGGACATACATAGATGAATCGCATGAATGTGTAAGGCTTGAAAATGACGGGTGTAAGGCGATCGCTTTTGTAAAGATCTCGTTAAATTTACAGCTGTCCATATATCCTCGCTCTTAAAATCGTCCTCATTTAAACAATAACGGCGACGGTACGCGGATAATGGACTTTTTACGGCGTTACGCGCTAAATTTTTTAATGGCGATCACGGACCGCGCGTCCCGACTTAATTTCCCGAAGATGAATGAACCTCGAGTTCCGGCCGTGTGGGACGGAGCGGGGCGATTGGTGGAGGGAGGGAGGGAGGGGGAGGGGCGGAGGGGGGGAGAGCAAAAAGTGACCGGTGAACGCGGACACGTGAAATCCGAAAAGAAAACATTTTTTGTCAGGGCGCGCATAGTCAAAAGTACGAGGATCTGGATGACGAAGAGCTTGGATGTCGTATTGTCGCATATTCAGCCTCGTTTCCCTGGCATACCCCATACATTTCTCTTTCTCATTACCTTTCTCCTTATTCCCTCCCTCCCATCTCCTTGCACTGCTTGCTAAATCTTATCCAAATCATTTCCTGTTCTCGTTTGCCCTTAACGAAATTTTTTCTTCTTCTTCTTTAACTCTTCGTGGTAATTTAATGATGTGGAAAAATAGTTTTCGGACATGAAAAAAATGCGAGCGTGAATGGCCGCGACTTTTCATTGGAACGACCGTTTGAAAGTCGACTGCTGTGAAATCGAGCCTTCGGGCATTATTGTCGATTGCTCGAAGGTTCGATTCTAATCAGTGTGCATAAGGTAACGGTTAAAACGACAGATTTTCATGAGCGATCTGAAAACAGTCGTCACCCGCACTGATTGCCCGTCAATTCTCGAAATGCAGTTACAAAAGTTTCGTCGCGCTGAAAAGGAGAAAAAGGTCGCCGTCAAGCCACCCTTGAAGAAAGTCACCGGCATCCCGATTTCTCTCTCTCTCCCTCTCTCTCTCTCTCTCTCTCTCTCTCTCTCTCTCAATCTCTCTCCCTCACTAGCTTTCTCGTTCCCGATGCAGGGAGCTACCGATGAAATCTCGCCGGGGGGACCACAAGGGGGCAGAGCGAATCGATCGATCTCCATAGAAAAAGAGCGAAGGGGGGAGCGAAGGAGGAAAAAAGCGGGAGCGAAGGAACGGTGCGTAACACCTAGTTTGTGCGTGTGTGCGAGTGTGCGCGTGTGTGTGAGAGAGAGAGAGAGAGAGAGAGAGAGAGTCGCACGTCGGGCTTGTGCGCGGCTAATCCCCGGCGACGAGTCTGCAGAAGGTGAAAGAGTCGGGCGCAGATGCCAAAGACGCGCGTGTACACCTCCTCCTCCTTGGTCCTCTCTGTTGCTCTTGCGCATAAAGGGCCGTCGGAGGAGCCAGAGCCAGCACGTGGGTCGATCAAACAGCTGGATCATCTGGTGCGTGCCCGCAGGACCCGGGCGCGTGCCTTTACTCTCTTTCTCTCTCTTTCTCTCTCTCTCTCTCTCTCTCTCTGTCTGTCTCTCTTTCTCTTGCGCGCGCGGGTTTTTTTTTCTTTCTTTTTTTCTTACGCTTCTTCGCAGCGCTGCTCCTTCGAGCCAAAGGTAAAAGGTGGAGAGACGCACCTCCAGGTGCCCCCGACTTCTTTCACCGAGAATTCTATCTCCTTTCATCTCTAAAGCGGGAGAGGAAGATAGAGAGGGTGATGGAGAGAAGTAAAGTGTAACAGAGGAGCACGTCTATGAGATAAAAAAAGACGGGGATGATTCTTTCAAAGATTGTACGGTGCATGAGTTAGTTTACGACCGCGAGCCCATGCTCGGTTATTGTATAGGGATAGTAGATTATGTAAATTATTTAAATTCGTCCTGGGTATGACGGAAGTAATGAGGAATACATATTGATGGGGTTTATATTTTCAAGTTTTTATAATATGGATATGAGATGAAGAAATTATTCGGTAGCCGCTCGGTATTGTCGCAGCTTTTACTAGTTATGTAAAGGAGAAACGATATGCGCATATGCTTTTCCTTTTCTTCACGCGGTGGCATTCGATTTTAATAATTCCGTTGCTACTAAGTAATATTATTTTCAATTTTTTTTTCTCCCTTTATGTTTTCCGTCGTGTTGAACGACAGTCATCCGAGCGCTCCATATGGCCTTATATCAACGGCTATTCAATTTTTATTCACAATCAAGTCGATATCACTAACGTATTAATTAATAAGCAAAGGCCACTTGCTATTATTCCATGACTTTTGCAATGCATTTACTTTTAATGCTCGTTCTTGCCTTTGGAGATATACATTCATGATAAAAAATGAATTTGATAAATAAATAAGCATCAACTTCTCTCAGTATCTCGAATGCGCGCGCGCGCGCACACTATATTTACGTTCGGTAGAAATTGTTAGGAAATTATGTCATTGTACTTTGGATAATGTACAAATCCGCTAAGTTTGAATTTGAAAACCTTGTATACAAAAGGCCTACATGAAGCTGTAACATATATGCGTTTAAGCGAAAAACACGCACACACATACGAGCGTGTGCAGAGAGAGAGAGAGAGAGAGAGAGAGAGAGAGAGACGCACGTAGATAGATGGTTCACCTTGAGAAGGCCTTTCCTCGATGCAAGATCGTCAACCCCGCGGGGTTGTAATGTAAACCTTCAATGACCTTCGGATCGTACGATTCTCTTTGGCGAATGGGTCGTCGTATCCGCATAGAGGCTCACGAGTGCGTGGACGAATGGTAATGTGCTTATTTCAGCGGGCGATCCTCTTAAAGGTACTTTTCATTTACTTTGTAACAAGAGCCAAGTCTCTCGTATGGGGGTACGCGCGCGCGCCGTTTTCATTTATCATTTCATTGAGAATTGGTAATGATGAAATGGGTACCGATAAGGCGTTCCACCTACTTTCCTAATCAAACGAAAATAGACGGGCGGGAAATATTATTATTTATGCGCGCTTGATATTTCTTTAAGAACCGAGACAATTACTAAGGGCCGGAGCAAGACTCCTCGCTAACCGACACGTCGAGGCAAATTTATGTTTCGAACGACAATAAGGCTAAAATAAAAGCTCGTGCAGCTCGAAAGCCGGGTGTGTAAGATTTGTCGGGCACGAAAAATTGTGTCAAGTGGAAAGCTAAGATATGGCCTTTGTGGATTTCTCATGGTATCCAATATGCCCGCCATCTTCCGCTCATTCCATCTTTTACAATCTAGACTGCATTGTGCCATCCCCGACAATGCACGTCGGCTACAGAACTTAGCGCCGTTCAAGTTGAGCAGGTCCATTGCGGTTTTTTTTTTATTATGTGCATAAGGCAAATGCTCCCATCGCTGACCCCTTTTGGCTAATATCAGTCATTGCAAAATGGTCACTTATTTAAGGTTATGCGTATGCTCAATGGAGAGAGGACGTTATATTCATGTCCTACTTTTAACAATGAGCCGAGAAATGGCGGCGTCGCGAAGAATCCGTTAACTTCTAGTATTTTTTCATTCTTTCCTTTTTTGATTAGTTTTGCAAATAATACAATGGATGGCCAAGGACACGCCTTGTCTACGATAAATGCGTGAGTTCTTATGATTATAGAAATTTGTATAATTGCATGCATATATTGCACTGGAGGTGTCGTAAGGACCGTGGATTGTGGGCATGGGAAACTTGTAAAATTGATTGATAATAGAGGTAATCTCCAAGTGAGATGGTAACTCTTCTATTTGTAAAACATACCAACAGTCGCCCGAACATTGTCCTTAATCTTATAAATTTTCTATTTAACATTCGCACGATTCTCTCATATCATAATGATATACATCACAGAAGTGATATAGTGTGTAGGAATGACGGAAGCAATTATATGTACGGACATGCGCGTGTATACGGTTGGGACATGGACGTGGGGAAACAATTACATACGTAAAAAAAAGAAAAATTTCCAAATGTTGTCATTTACATATTATCCAGATTTTTCTTTTATTGAATTGCAAGAGATATATTACTGTCTGCATTGACAAAATCCGAAGATTTTCATTAATAACGAAAGCATAGCTTGGAACCTTATAGATATTATGTTACTAATAATCCTTAAAATTAATCAAGAGATCGCGAGACATTTCGAGACAGAAATATAGTCTTTATTTTATTAACTTTCCCTATAATTTTCTAATAAATCCAAAGCGCACTCTTTATTCTCCAATCAAATATGTATTTTATCCATGTATTTTCCGATATTGCGATTTATCGAACGAAATATTGAACAATTTGATTCTTAAGAACCGACGAACGTGAAACAATGTATTCTGCATGCTTAATAATGTGTTGTATTACATACATTATGCAATGGGTCAGAATACAGAGTCTATCAGTTAGTTTAACGCGTTTAAAAAACTATCACAATACTATTGCCGTAGTGATATTGCATTGCATCAATATCAATTAATTTTATTACTTTCCCGAATGAATAATCGCCTCTACACATATTTTTTAGACAACAAAAATTCGCTCTGTCATTTCAAATTACAAGCACGAAGATTGTATCAAAAAGTTTCACATAGGATATTGAAGCATTTCGTTTTTTTTTGCCTCTGCTCATCTCTGATGCAACATTTGAACTTTTCTTTGAGAATGTGCAATACGTTACGTTACAACGAATCATCAAACGTGTCTCTACCTCATCGCACTCTTACGTCTTCATAAAAGATTTTGAATTCTCTTACATTACGTATCGAAGGATTTTGAAATATTTTCGTTTCATTTTTAACTCTTGTAATATAAACACTTTGCTTCGTATCATCAATGATTGTAATAAAAAAAATTTTTTTTTTTTTACACACATTACCAAATTCGTATCAAATAACACGCACAGGCTCGCGCGCATACTTTTTTCAATAAAAAATCCAATGAGAATTGAACATTACGGTACAATATTTCCAAGAGAGATGTATCCTTAGAAGTTTTCAGAAGAATAGGATGAATAGATTGCCCGGACAGTAAATATGTCAATCATACTATCGGTAAATTAGCTATAAGTCCTGTTACATATTGTTCGCGTATTTAATAAAAGTTTAAAAAGCCTCGAGAAAAATGAAGAAAAAAAAAAAAAGAAAAAAAAAATTAAAATAAAATAAAATAAAAAAATCCACTCTTATCCAATGCATCCTGGAATAATTGTCGACTATTACCAACATTAATTCCCAATAATAAATTACCACATAATCCAGGCGAGCTATAAACTTGAGTTTGAAAAACTAGTCATAAATACCGACGTTAAGTCGGTAACAGAAGCTAATTGACGATCGCTGCTCCTCTCCCGCTCGTCTCCTTATCGCCACAAAAAGGACGTCGTAATATCGCCCGTTAAATAAAGAGCGAATCGGTCACGCTCTAAGTCGATGCTTATTTAACTTGAAAATGAATGGGCCGAGTCCCGTCGGGGCAGCTGACGTCGCTGTTCACCCACGCATGAGTTTTCAGACCCGTTTTTCCAGCGGCTCAATTTGTTGGCCCAATCGCCGAGACTAATGCGACACGCCGTCGGACCCTCTAGTGCCCTTCACAGGCTTAGAAGCGCCTGGAACCTGGCGATCTTTCCGATGACTAGCACAAATGCAAATCCCCGAGGCGCGCATCGCCTATTAATAATGCACTTCCTCGCTACGCGCTTTTATTTCAACGAAATTACCTTTCCTTTTCTATTTCGCGTCTGGAGCTTGCAGGCGTGCGGGCAGTCCTCGTGGGTCTCGGCGGTAGAGAATTTGAATTTTAACAAGTCGAAGCTTGAAATTTGGCGGTTAAGTTTAGCGCGGATTGTCGCCGCGTACGATTGTAAATGCGAATCGCGCGGCTTCGTGAAATTGCCGTAGCTTATTACGCGGACGAACAACTTCCCATCGAGATTTCATAAGGGACATTGTAATGGGAGAAAGTATTAGAGCTATTAAGAGCGGTCGGATTTTAAAAACACTTGGACATAGACTGATTTACCGCGTCACTTATCTCGCGATTGGAAAAATTATTTAAATATTTACAATGACGCAAAAAGTAGCGGGATCCTGGGGGAATGGGGGCTCGGCGGTGGCACGCGCTTTTCCACGTTGCAGGACATTTCTCGAAGATTAAAGTTTGATTTATCAAAGACCGAGGCCCGGACTTTCTAAATTGCACGAGCTGCGTAGCGCAGAAAAAAAAGGCCAGTCATTATTAAATAAATAAGGCCCGGTTTTTCGTTGAAAAGCGAATAATCTTAAAGGCGCGGAGCTCGCATAAATCGCCTGTCAAAATATAAAGTGGCCGTAATTGAATCGAAGGAAAACGAATAAAAGATTCGTCTCATTAGGATGTATATTGACATACGAGAGGCGTTTTGTTACAGTCAATTTGCGCGACTATCTGTGCCGCTCGATCTCGTGTGAGCGCGTGCGTGCGCGACGACGAGGAGAAACGCATAGAGTCAGTCCCACACGTCGCGCAACATAATGACTATCGAATCTCTCTTTAATATATCTCTCAAGCGGATTTATGCGTACATCCGTACGAACTTATGTACGTCGTATCTTCCGCAATCGACGTTATATGTGTTAAAGGTCGATGCCGATCATCGTCGAGAGAAACCCTTTCAAATCCATGGCGTCCTCTAAATCATACGTATACGCGCAGCGATGAATAAGCGAGCCGACTAACTTTTATTGCGCCAGATGAGTGCGCATTCGTAAGCGGCATTCAAAGTGCGCACGTGTGGCACGTAAAGTGCGCGAATCAAAAATTGTTATATAGAGAGAGATAGAGAAAAAAAAAGAAAAAAAAAAACGCGCCACATTGAGGAATATCATAATAATTTGTGGTTACGCGATGTAATGGCCAATTGACGAAAGTTGATAAATTGCCATTGTTACGTACGAGAGTTGAAATTCCACTTTTCGCCTGTCGGCTAATATACGCGACTATTGATAATAATTGTCCAGCCATTTGTAGATATGAAATTACAGGACAATTTTATCGAGCATAATACATCCAATTAATTATAATATTCTAAAAGTCGGTAATGCCGCGATAGAGTAATTTTATCAGATACTAGGCGCAGAAAATGACGTTTTTATTAGAATTATATGATTTAAGAAATTATCCACGATGTATTGGTTATTTACACGATTAAAAATAATTTTCTTTTGAAAATTCTCCGTTCGTACGAGGTGCTTGATAAGTTCTTAAACAGAAAATTGTCTTGAATATTTTTATACTGATTATCGCAATAAAATCAAGTGGTTGGACTGTCTTTTATTAATTTAAGGCTACGTTAATATTACCATAATCGAAATTTTAATTAAAGTACGAAACTGTTAGGCGAAATTTCGATAGTTAATTTTTTATTTTAACGACGTTATTACTAATTGCGAAAAGAGTCAGTGCTAATTTGTCGGTTAATGTGGTAACCCGTGATACTTACTGCTAACCAGTTCGTTAATTTTAAAAAGGATTCTTTAATTAAGCTGAAATTTTTTTAATGAAAATTGAACGACGACAGGCATAGGGAATGCTATGGGGATGTAGAAAAATCCTGAAGAAGCTTCGACTTAGGAGTTCTGATGGCGAGCCACGCATTTTGGCCGCGTTATCGCTAATTTTAATTGTCCTGAAAACCGTTTAATCGTCAGCTCAATGATCGATGACTTTGGTACGCAATGGCTTTGGTAGAAGTTTTTCAATGGTAGAAAAATGCAAGTGTTAAAAAGAAACTTAAGCAAAGGCATAAGGTTCGATGTCACGGTATGGATGCTGTGCACACAATCGATCATACATCATCTCTATATATATATATATTTATTTTAGAGAAGTCTAATGGAAGGCGCAATCCTAAATGTCTAACTGTAAGCGATTGACCGTATTGACGAAAATTTTATAAAAATTTAAAGCGGTGCTTTGAGCGACATACGATATTTTAGCCGAGCGGGCGTGCGAGGATGTGCGTATGGAGAAATGTGAAAGAGAGGTGGGGAATATTAGTTCGCGCGTGCTTGATTCTCATGCTGTCGACGGGATCATTAACTTTCCGTCTCCCGACAAATCACACGCGAGACTATGTATTACTCCGGTGAATACAAAAATTCTGCACGTCTGTGTGCCTAAGTACTTAGTTTGCGTACGTGAGTTGACGATCTACGCTGATACCTGATCGAAGCACAATCTTTATCTGTTTTATGGAGAATTTGTACGCCTAGGCGCTTCTTCGCACCTGAGAATGTAATTTTTTGTTCTCCACGTAAAGAAAAGACAAATAATACTTCGCGAATTATTGAGTGTAAATGCACTGGTGTTGCTATTTGCGTTGCGTATAAAAGTGCAGAAGTCTCAATAAGCGCTATCTGTTGAAAACGGCTAACGGATTTTTGTTATTTTTATAGGCCTTTGTCCGTTAATGTTGGTAATATAAATTTATTCTAATAATAATTGACATGCTTTTGTCTGTTAATTAAGCAGATAAGATTTGCTATTTGAATGGACAAAAGCCAGTTTATAAGGGGTTGGTGGTGGTGGGGTGGGGGGGGGGGGGGCTTTCAATTAAGTACGAAAAAAGGTTTGCTTATGGAAAACTACTGTTTGGGAGCTTTCAATTAAGTACGAAAAAATGTTTGCTTATGGAAAACTAATGTTTGGCGCTATACAAGGAAAGTTGACGTCAAAGGAGCATTCGTATTTATTTTATGTTTATTTTCAATTTAAAATTTTAGGAAAACATTACATTCTATCCTCTAATCCTGATGCTTCGCAAATTTATTCAATGCACCTTTGATCGCAACTCTTCTTTAAGTATAAACGATAATTCATCATTAACTTAATAATTATATATAGTTTATTCATTTATAGGCTATTTGTTTCCCTTCTTAATCGTGAAAACCTATTAACCAAATTGAATTTTATATGTTTATTTAGTCTTTTGTATTGTATTGAAAATTCTGCAAATTACCAATAATATTGTAATTATCATACTCAATGCACTTGAAAAGATCGTAATTTTAAATAAAATTCATATTTTAAAGAAATGTGTATATTATAAATATTTTATTATATTAAAGTAGTGGCAATAGATTGTTGGAAATTCTGTTTTCCGAAGAAATATTACAAGGAATACCGTAGTTCATTATAGTACATTTGGTTTATTATATGCAAAAAAACTTCGCGCCATAGGTACTAATATTAATTAAACAGGTAATTTAAAATAAAAGTTTGAACGCTCGTAATGTTAAAAAATATTGATAAAAATTTCATTGAGCGTGTGTACACATAATTTTATACGGGAGGATCCGAGGGGAAGTTTTTTATTTCAATCTCGATATTGCCATTCGCAATGCGAAATGCTCACATTGAAAAGTGAAAGCCATTATTCGTACAAAGGATCTTATGATTCCATTTCAAAGTGGCAACATAATTTACCTTCAATTTCGCTGATACACGTGACGATCAGCCTAGAATTTTTCCGAAATCTAAGGCGAAAAAGCGAAAGAGGAGTTTAATAGAAGATGTCTGGTCGGTTACTCTCGGCTTAATTTCCACGCGAGCGGCAATAAGGCGAAACATTAACGGAGGCTCAAAGGCGAGATCGCGCTCTAAGAATGCCTCGCTTGGCTCTAAATTTTTCAAACTAAAAATAAAGGACGTAAGTATGGTACTTAGTTAACATAATCGGCGCGTCAAGCTTGCAAATTACCCTTGAAGGAATTTATTTGCATGCGAGTGAGATGGATGGAAAGAGAGAGAGAGAGAGAGAGAGAGAGGATGAGAGAGAGAGAGTGAGAGTGAGTGAGAGTGAGTGAGAGGGGGAGGGGGGAGCGAGCGAGGGAGCGAGCGAGGGAGCGAGTGAGGGGGCCCCGAGCCTGTAACGACCTTATTAAGCCGGCGTAAAACTCCTCGGGCCCAATTTTGCATAGAGCTTCTTTCGTTACGCCGATGGACGGCGCAGAGCTGCTGCTGTTTCTGCTTTAAGCTTTAACAATGCTCGGCCTCAACACCTACGGTGATTTACGAGACGCGAATGCGCACCCGAGCAAAAGGAGAAAAAAGTCCCGAGGCGGCATACATACATGTGCGCCTGTACGTTGAAGGGCCTTGGGAGAAGAGGAGCGTCGAGTTTTGTAGCGGTTTCCTATCTCTCTCACTCGCACCTTCCTCGCTTCTTGGCTTTGCTCGATTTTTACTCGCGAGAGGCGAATGTGGAATGGGCCCATATTTAAAAGGAGCGGACGATGCCTATGCCCGTGGATTTTATCTCACTCAATGCTCAATGACTCCACGACCGCTGCTATTATTGAAAAGTGGAAAGTATTTGACAAACTTTTGGGCAGTCGTACGTAATTATACGCAAATGGATATATGGATAATATTGATTTATGGTTCTCTATTCGTGGCATTGCTTGGACGATCAACGTAACCAACGATATCAAATGCCAAATCTGATGGCTTCATTCGATAAATTACCATCAGGAAATTTCGATATTTTACGTCCGATTATCAGCTTTTATCCAAAGCTTTATATATTGCATTTCCACAAACGAGGGTGCAAATTACGATTTTCACGTAAGAGCATCGGTCCGTTTTATCTACCACAGCTTCCACGACAACTCGAAACTCCAACAGATGGTTCCGTCAATCGCGTATGGAGTACCGAGTACTACTATTAGTAGTGGTACGGGATACTCGCTTCGCCATTTCAGACACATTGCATACGCAATGACATTACATCATTCCAAGAATTTAGATTGAAAGCACTCGAAGTAAATTATTTTCGCGAGAAATAAGCCGCGAAATTGATATTTAAGGGATAGATTTATAGTTAAGAGAGAATACGAGGAGAGAAAAATTAATTAGCCTTAAGTTATATAAATTCGATGTCGTAAAAAGTGTTTTTTTTTAGCTTTTATAACGGGGAATTGAAAATTAATATAAGTTATGAGTACAAGCGGCGATGAGTAGGAATGTAAAAGTGTCGGTAAACATCGAATTAAAGTCCATGATTAATTGTCGTGGAAATTTGATAAATCAGGCGGGCTGCCACGAGGGCATAATGAGAAATTTGGAAAGAATTCGCGTAAATTGCGAATTACGAATGAAGCCAGCTTGATTTAGCGAAAATTTATTTTTTGCGACGTTAGTATCGCATATCCGCAACATTGGCAATCTCGGACCCCTCGGCTCTCGGCGGCTCGTGCGCCTATCCGATAAGCCACGACATTATCGAATTCGGTGGGGTGCGAGCTTTCGCGGTCGTCGTGCGTGCCAGCGCGCTTTTCGCATATCGTCGCCGTGATTGATAAAGTTAATTCGCGGCGGTCGTTCGTTGGCGAGTGAAAGACCACCGGGAAAGTGAAGGAGCTAGGAGAAGATACGGAAGCAAGACGTAGGAAAACGGAAGCGAGACAGCGAGTTGTCCAGACTCGGCCGTGAAAAAGCAACGAGCGTTGTTTCGCCCGCTCGGTCTAATTGGGTAGCGATGGGGTAGCGACGAGAGGGAGGGTGGGTGTGCTCGTTACGATGGTGGTGGTGGAGGAGTGGTGGCGTCGGGTGGTTAGGGTGGGGCGGGTTTCGGGGATAGAGAAAAATCAAGAGATAAAAGAAAAGCTAGAGCCGCCGCTCGTGCTTTCGGCAAGGGATGTCGAAGATGGAGGGTTGCCCCACTGTAAGGAGTATTAACCGCAGCCACCCTCCTGGGCGTGCGCGCGCGCCTTCAGGGGTCCCCCAATGAACGGGCGGTGGGGTGGGCAATCCTTGTGGGGATCGGGAAAGGGGGGCCCCGGTAGGGGAGAGCCGAGCGGGTCGGGCAGTGGCGGCGGTGAGGGGGAGGCCAAATCGACACAGGACCCCAGGTAAGATCTTACATAAAGATCGCCGGGGCACAATGTAACGGGGCGCACGGGTCCTATCCTATCGCACCCTTGTCTACGGTTGCGCGCTCCTTCTCTCTTACTCCTTCTCTCCGTTGTGCGCGCGAGCTCTCGCCCTGTCCCTTTCTCTTTCTTTCTGGAGGAGAGTGCGCGCGCGCGTTTTTAACGAGTCTCGGCGACGGTGATTTAGACGACGACCGTTATGACGAGGCACATTTCTCGTGCGAACGTACACGTCCGTCATTCGGCTATCGATGCTGCGCGTAATTTTTTTTCTTTCTCCGTATACGTCTCTGTCTCTCCATGCATTTTCTCCGTTTCTTTAAGGCTCTTTTCATTATTTCTCTCTCCGTACATACAAGCGGGAAATGCGCTTAGTGTTTGCTCCAGCTACAAGACGCGCCGTAATTTATAGCTTGTTTCATTTTTCCTTTGATTGCCGTGGTTGTAAGGGCGTCGATTATCGTCGAGGGTTACGAATTAGAGGGTCGCCCGGAGGTCGAATTTGAAACATTAACAATTTACTGTCGATAAAGGTGAAAAATTGATTAAATGTTAAACATCATTTATCTCACGATATATGTCGATATATAAATACTCGTTAATTATGTAAATATTCGGCATTGTGTTCGCGCAGTTGTAATAGTCAAATGCTATTGTCAATCGCTGCCTCGTGTAATATCTCAATTCATATAAATGGACGGATTTATTGGCAAAAAACACAAGTTTTCTCATTCTTGATAATATGATAATAGGGGATTAAGAGCGGTGTCGTCGATTGTTGAAGTAAAAAAAATTTGTACCCGTTAAAAAAAAAGCCAAATCAACTCTTGCAATCACAAAGGAATTAATAGGAAATGTGTTATGAAAGCAATTTATAATGAGAGTGCGCGTTAAATAGAAACGAATTTGCAATGATTATGTAGCAAAGCGCGTCACATGGAATTGCTTCAGTTGACTCCTACTTATCTGCTGATTTATGTATTTTTTTTTTTTTTTTTTTTTTTTTTTTTTTTAAAGACAAACAGCAGTCTCTATATAAAGAACTGTGCGCTTTGTTTCTGTTATGGTTGGTAAATGGTTGTTCGAGCAACGATTAGGCACGAAAGAATAAAAGAACCAAGTGCCGGCAAAAGTCCGGCAGCATTTTATAAAATTGACCATAAACTTGGAAGTGTCTAAACATAGAAGCGTATCTCGACTCGCTCGCGTACATCTCCACGTCTGCGTCGTTCCTTCATTCGCTCGCTCGTTCGCTCACTCGCCACGAAGGCAAACTGTCCGTCTCCCTCGTTTCCAATCATTCTCTACCTCCACCTCCTTTTCTTTCTCCTCGGCGTCGAGGCTGCACGGCGAATGTTTCTCGCCGGCAGCTACGCTGTCTTCTGGATTATGAGTCCTCGGCCTCAGTCGCCGCGACGTATAAACCAGTAGTCGACGTAGGGAAGGTCGTAATTTTTAAAAACTCGGATAGGTACATTGTAATTGCCGTTGTGCGCACGCTACCGTTCCCTTTGATAGGCTCGCGATCGCCGGTCACAAGGAGTCGCGCGACATTGTCATTCGAACTTTATGACGATCTCATTCTTTTTGTCTCTTCGACAGTTATGTCGCGCGGGCCACACGGCCTACCTCGGGTCAACGGTTATTTATATCTTGGCTTTTCGGAATCGTTCGGAGGCGAAAAGTTGCCACCGTTGCATCCTCGGCTTTGCGTGGATGGATCATTGGCGGATGCTTTTGGCTACGAGGTCGTTTCAAAGGATTTAATGAAATATCGATAGATAAGCCGCCGCTTTAATATAAACCCTTTACGTTTTCAGATCTGACTCATGGCTAATTGACGAGATAGAGGAAATGGGATAATGGGAGGAGATCGATGGCTGATTGGCTTCGCGCACCGCGCCAAGGATAACGTAAGCCTTTGTTTACGTACCCGAGTCTTTGTCCTTTATGCAATTGTGCTACGAATCAAAGAGATTTCTCTCTCTCTCTCTCTCTCTCTCTCTCTCTCTCTCTCTTTCTCTCATTCTACTTCCCCGTCTTCCACATTGCATCGCGGAACTTCCGATCACCCGATCCGCACGCTATCGATCTTCCTGGAAGACACGAGCGTCTCAATAAAAAGCACAGCGCATCAATGCGGCCGCGACGAATGGAAAATTGATTTTCACGCGCGGCTCCGAGGTACGGGCTCGCGTAAGTCAGGGCGCGCGTCTTCTCGAGTCGCGAAGAAAGGAAAAGTCCCTGTGCGCACAAAAAGTTATATGCGCTAGCGGCCAACGAGTCAGCCACTTCCCCCCGTACCTCGTAAAGTAATAGTCCGAGGGTCGAGGAAGTGGGTATACCCCCTCCCATCACCCCCTAACCCATCGACACCTCACCCCCTCACCACCTCACCCCCTCCATCACAAGCATCGTCTTTTCACGCACGCGCTCCTGATTACCCGTAGGTTAGCGCGAACCCGTGCGATTCCCATGTTAATGCCAATGGTAATAGTCTCCAGGTGCTCTCACGGCTCGCTGAACGAACGGCAGAGACGCACAATGACCTGCCGATTTTGATTTCGGAATCGGCTCCTCCTAATTTATAGTTCGCGTCCTAAACTCCCTCTACGTCCCTCCTCCCCGCCGTCACCGTACTCACTGGAGTCCCATTGCTATTCGATTTACCGCCGGAATTTACGAGTTTGCGCGCGAGTTGATCGAGTGGAGTCGCACCACGCGGACAATCGGTATATTCCGTATCTTATGTAGGTCAGGTCCACGGGGGTTGATTTTACGAGCGCTTTGGGGTGGCTTCATTATCGCGAGCTGAATGGGGCCTTCGTCGGTAATGCTATTTTAATAATGTCGATGCTCGCGCGCGGTTAGTCGCCTCTTTGTTTGTTAGATGTTTGTGTCGAGAAATGCGGTGGCGGCTGAAACTGTAGCGGAAAAACAGTAAATAAATGCCGGCGTAGTAAAAATTGTCATCCTGTATTTGTCTCCTTAGACACTTTTGTTAATAGGTGAGAAAGCGCGGGCTTGGGCAGTAATGGGAGAAAGCCGTTTCTTTAAATGCCTTTTAGATTCGTGCCATTATTTTCAGATCGTCGATCGATTATCGCACACGGTTGCACGTCGAGCTGAGAGGGGAAATTGTTTCCTAAAACATTGGATTATTCGATCGATAGTCCCGAGTAAATAGTCGAATCCCATTGGCTAATGCTCATACTGCTAATAATAACGCTAAACGAACATGAAAATTAAGCAATTGAGACGTTGCGTCGTCTGATTAACGAGAAAAAGCAGTTGCAGGACGAGACGATGTTTCAATCCGAAAATATTTAAACATTTAAGCGATTTTTCCATCTTAAAGGTGTATAACGAAGGATCTTAAATGTTTAGTTAATAATAATCTGTACTTTATAATAGATAATCTTTTTTGCACATTATAGATTTTATTTAATTCCTACAATCATTTTCTTCGACTTATACAGTTTTACTCGCAGGATTTTCAATTTCAGTTTATAATTATATAGCTTGACACAAATCTATATTTCTCCCCCTAAAGCTCGATCACTTAAAACGTTACTAAATATAGTCTAAAATATGTTTGTCATTGATAATTATATACTATATTTGAGAAGATAAATAATATGGATTACGTTACCCATCACTGCACGATAGTACAGCACAGTTATTGTGACACTCGAATTTTTCGAAAGAAAAACGAATTAAGTAAGGAGAAAAAATTCAAGGGGCGAAGGGGTGCGCGCGCGTGCGTGCGTGCGTGTGCGCTCCAGCGAAACAAAGAAGTAGAAAATGAAAAAAAATAATAGGATATATGGAGATCAGGGCCGACAGGGATGAGACTTTTTTCAATTTGCCATAGAGTAACGAGCCCCTTTGGGGTTTTATTTTTGATTACGATACACAACTTCCTTGGACATGAAAATCGAGGCCGCACTGGATGGGAGCGACGGTAGCAGTCTTCACGAGTGATTTATTATCCAATCGGAGGTGAAATATGACTGGCGGTAAATGACTGATAAGTAAGCGAAAAGGTGAGATTATGCTTTTGGTAATGAGTTACGCTATAACGCGGCAACAAAATACCAAACCAGTTATCGACTGCCAATGATACGAAGCTTGGCTCCTTGGATTTTAGAAAGTGGTGGCGGCCGCGTGTCGCCACGACCTCGACCGCTACCTAATCTCCGCACGTCCAAAACAACTCAACTCTCCAGAGTAACAACGGAACTACAACGGCAATTAATCGTGAGCCGGGGATTTATGGGCCGGCGTTTGTCAGCGCGTAAGGAGGCGCGGGCGCGTCTCACCCTCGCGAACACCGGGTGGCCCACGAGGGAAGCGTAGGGGGAGACGTCGATGCGCGTCTTCGAGACGGCCATTGTCAGGACCCGTGCCCCATGGCCTTTGTCGTTCGGATAATGCCCGTGAGTTACGATTTATTTAATGGGCCCGAGGCATTATTTGGCTTCGCGTCGAATCTCGTTATGGCGCCGCTGGCCTCTCTCCCTTCCTCGCGCGATCACTCGTTTTTTCCTCCTGCCCCGTCTCATTATGCTTTCCCTTTAGAATTTCGCTCGATCTCGCAACAGGGCCCATCGGGACTCGCGTTCACGGCGTCGATTCGATGCATCTCACTCCGTACCATTCGCGATCTCATAATCGCGGACTTCCATCAGGATTGCCTCGCGCGATCCTCGGATGATAGAACGTCGACGCGAGAACGCTGCTTCTCTTTCTATCAAGACGCTATTCTTCCAGCGGACTCGGCTGCCTCGATTACAAGCGAGGATAGCCATTCATATATATTGTACTTTCCTTGGAGCGCGATAAAATCCATGGAGGCGGAGGCGCATTCCCCCTGGCTTGCCTGCCGTTCATTCAGACTCGTTCATTAGATTTTGTAAGGAGAGAGGGAGCGCGCGCCCGCGTTGTTATCATTGTTGCTAGTTGTTTGCTCAAGTTACATTGTAAGGCTGAAAAACTATATTGACGCGGGTTTCGTTGACAAAGTGAAATCACACCTTTTAGGACAATAATGACGAAGAAATCGCGACAATTACACGCCCCGAAGTCGGGAGTGAGAATGAAAGGCGCGCGGGTCGTTTTTCGCAGTCAGTTTTTCGGCGCAACAAGAGCCGAGCCGCCCGCTTCCTTCGTGCCTGCCTCAGCAACGCATCCCCCTCCCTCGCGCTCGCTCGCGCACACACGCACACGCACACACACACACTCTCTCTCACTCTCTATCTATCTATCTCTATCTCTATCTCACTCTCATGCTCCACCGCTTCGACGCTCAACGGGGCGTGTAAACTGGCCCTCTTGTGTCGCGCCCGTACCCGAGATTTATGTACGTGGGCGTCATTGTCGTGCCGCGCTTGTTGTACATCTGCGTCCCGCTGACAAATTGGCCGTGGCTGGCCTTTGATTTCCTAAGGCGAAAAATCGGATATATCGGCTGGATCCTGCTGCATGTAGGCTTGGCTTCCGTCGGTCAATGAGCTCGCGCGCGTTATTTTATTGCCCCTCTTTATTATGTGATGCCGCGCCATCGGTGATTAATCGACTCGATTCCGTTTACCTATTGATTTTATTGCTGTAGAAGTCGGCCTAATGTGTTAATAAATACTAGCTACTTCGGCAAACGGATTCGGCCCTACTTATCTTTTCACAAGCCACACCATCTTTCAACATCCTCCCGAATTGGAAATCCAATATCGCTAATGGAAGGCAACTACCAAACTACCTTTCGCGGTGCTTTCAGATCATCGTGAGTATGATCAGTGACGTGATAATCGCAGATATAATGTAGATTGGCGCATTATTACTCGCACATTTGCGGAATGACGCGTTTTATTATTGCTTTCCTCGAGCGCGGCTCCTCGGATCGAGTCCAGTCGGACGTAAACGTTTATGATAAATTGAATCTTCCCTCCAATCTTTCCCCTCATACATTCAAATATCAAGTCGAGCATAGTTTATACGCTCGGGAGGGAGGAAATGGGAAAATGGCGGGAATCTGATGGACCTGTCAAAGCGCGAAAATTCGAGCCGAGAGGAGGGCGAACAATGGGACAGATAACCCAATAACCCATTACTCCGGGCAAAAGTGCGTCAGTCAGAAACATTATCCCCCGAAAAAGGCCATTCAAGCATTTACTATAGACGTGCGCCGCGCACGCGTCAGCCACGGTGGATTCCGAGATTCGATCGCTCCCTCTCACTCTCTCACTTTCTTGAACGGCGGGACAATAAGAAAGAGACGGGGAGCGTCTTCGGATGTTCCGACAGGCTCTTTGAATGCAAGCTCTCGGTGAGGATTTGAGAGGAGGACGAGAGATTTAGGGGCCCGCGTTTCAAGGCAGCGAGCGAGGGTGGCTCGCATGAATTGGGCCACGCGCCGCCGCTGCCGCTGCCGCCGTCACCACCACCACCGCCACCACCGCAAAGGCTCTTCTTCCCCCTCTACACTCGGGACCTATAATCTTTCCTTCTTCTTTAGAGTAGGCACGGAGGCTAGTCAGAGCCTTTTTCAATCTTGTCTACGATGCGATCCCTAGACGCCTTTCGACTTCTCGTTACCTCGGTCTCCTCGTCCTTCTCCCCCCCCTCCCCCTTCTCCTTGTATATATATATGTTTTTTTTTTTACGTGGGCAGACTGTTAGATCGACTTACTTTGACGTGGCACTGATTTCTTTCTTTCTTTTTTTATTTTATGCTCCTTTCTTCGACATTTAGACCGTATTTTTCGACGGTTCTATTGTCTTATGAAAGCGGAGATCTTCGGCTCCTGATCCTCAAAGGTAAGTCGAGAGTTGGAAAGCACGGCGGGGAAAAGAATTTTACGGGATGATTCCTATATTGTTGCACGTTTTAACGATCGGGTAAAACTTGTTTATAATTGTACGAGGTTTCACCGTTAGTTAATGAGGATCATGCGTTAATTAATTGTATTGAATGCTTCGTCTCGTTTAACCTTACATGTCGATAATACAGACTTTTTGATCTATGATTTTCAAGATTTGTTTATAATCTATGGTTTTAGTATAAAGTCATTTAATTAAAATTAATACTATTTCCGCCTATTAAAAATACTTGCATTTTATTATTATTATTATTATTATTGTTATTATTTTTTTTTTGTGTCGAATAATAACAATTTTGCAAACGATATTGATTCATTGGTGATTAATATTTCACTTGGGTAAATTGATAAATAATGTTAGGTTGCCAACAACACTCTATCAGGTTAGTTAATTAAACAAATACTATAAGAGTTTGTGACAATAATGACTTTTTCTTTCCGCCAACTGGCACTTTCCTTTTTATTTTCTTCTTAGTATCGGCTTCTTAATACGAATGACAATTGATTGAAAAAAATTTCATGCCATTATTAAGGCCATTATTAATTATATTATTTTACATTTTGCAAAAATTAACTATATCAATGCTGAATAAAGTAAAGATGGTAAGGTTTTATATTCTTTATATTCTATGCTCTCTGTATGTAATAGCTGAAGCACCTTTAGACCTCTTTTGCCAACGTATAGTTACACACTATTTTTCTTTTCTTTTCTACGCACATCCTCCCTTTCCTTCTCCTTTATTTTAAAGTCGACTCCTTCGCTCATTCTGCTTGTCTAGTCTTGCAGTGTGTATTCATTTTGATGCTCGTTTTTTTTTTTTTTTTTTTGTCTTATCTTGCCTTCCTCCATTCGATCGTCGAATCCTTTATTTCTGTCTAGGCTCACGTCATCTGCCTTTCTCAGTTAGAAGGCCAAAGCTGGCCATCCGCCATGTGCAGCGAAAAACTAAAAATTGGCCAATAATTTATAATAGTTTAGAATTGATAATCTATCTTCACGTGCATGTCGCTTAATAGTAATTGTACGAAGAGATATGCCGTTCTTTAATATCTGCTTAATAATTATTTATGAGCAACGGTTTTTAGCTAAACTCTATAACTCATCGCGTATTTAATATTAATTTCATTTTCCTATTTATAAACTATTTCATTTTCTGGAATAATTTCAAACCTGATATCGTTTTATTTATCTTGCGAGGATATATTTTTCACAATTACTCGTTTCTCCATTACGCCATTCGATAAAATTCAAATTCATTTTATCAGCTAATTGTTCATTCTCGATTCGACATTTGTCGAGAAGCCAGAGCATGAGGCTTAATTTTTCATTTCCAAGCCTCGTCATAGGGACATTTATATTTCACGGAATATCAGAAACAATCAAACTAAATTTTGTCCTTCTAATATTTACGGATGTCACGAACATTGTGATAGTCGAGTACACTCTCGAACCATCATCAATTCTCCTTGCCATCTTCTCTTCCTCGGTCCTTCCTTTTTATTCAGCGAACGTCCTCTCAGAGACTCGTCGTTTGTCGCAGAATCTAGGCCTACGAGTGAAGGACGGTAAAGTCGTTGATGTACTAGGAGAGCCAAAAAGAAGGAAAAAAGGAGAAAAAAAGAAAAAATCGTAAGAATCGAAGAAGCAGCTGCTGGTCGCGAAGAAGTTGTGAATTTGCAATTCATTCGTTCTTGGCTCGTCGTTGTGCCTTCCTGTCCCACTCCTCCCGCCTTCCATTCCGCACCACGCCAAACCTCCAGCATAGCTTCTTGTGTCCGACGAGCAGTGGTGAGCTTTTGATGTTAAGGTTCAATGATGCAGACACAAGTTGTTGACGTATGGAGTAGCTATTTTCGAGCTTTCGAATCACAGTTGCAGCTTATAGTTTAGATTTAATATTGCTGTTGCTGTTACATTGGTCTTAAATTCGAGATATTTCAGTTTTAATTAAGTAATTGAATGTTATTGTATAGGAACCGCAAGGCTTGTTTGATCGTCTAGTTCGTGTACTACTATATTACACTACTAAACTCCATTTCCTCTTCATCATTATCGGCTTTTTCTTATTTTGAAAGCTCGTTTAACTGCAGTCGAGTGTCTTTAAGAAGTTAATTTTGTCTTTTTTTCTTTTTTTTTTTTAACTCGAAAGTATTGAATTTCATATGAAATTTATTTTAAATGTATACTATGGGAATCTATTGAATTTCCTTTTTTTCATCTATAATGATTCAAAAATTGGTCATTTATTTTCATATAACAAACGAATGGTTATCCTTTATTGATACCTTAGGACCAAAACAACGAAAAATAAATTACATATACAATTTCATACGTACACATGTGCATGGATAGATGCATATATAAATAAATACACATACGTGAAAGGTGCCAGTACGCGCGCGCGCCTGTCTGGCTGTGCGTGTGTATGTGGAATAATACGATAATGATTCAGTAAAGATAAGAATGCTTCTCGGTTGAAAATTTGATTAAATTTTCAACATATCCAATACACAATTTTTCAATTTAATTATTATAATAAAATAATAATATTTATTTAGGTAAGTAAATTATTTAAATAAGTAAAACAACTTCTTATTTTAGAAAGTGTCAATACTCCTTAAATCTTACTAAAGAATACGATGTTGTAATATTATATACAAACACCATTTAAATTTGATACTTTTACAAGCATCCACGCGCGTGCATCCGCATGCGTAAACGCACGCACACGCACACGCACACACACACACACACACACACACGCGCACACGCACACACGCACACAAACACAAAAACACATATGTATATATACTAATGCGCATTCGCGCATCTGTTTACATTCACTTACATGGATTCTAATAAATTATCGACTAATTATTTCTATCTACTTATATGTCTATCTATAAGTTCAAATATGTAATAATTTTTTCACGATAGGCTTTATTCCGTCATCGTTTTTAGTTATTCAGTAGCTGCAATAAAAATTAGCTTTTACAAATTTAATAAAAAATCATTGATTTTTCTATTTCAATAAACTATAGAATTTTCATGCGCAATTAGTTAGTTATTTGAATATATTGTTTAATCACTATCACGATCTGATGAGTTTTAAGTATTTAAAATTTTACTATTTCTATAATACTTTATGAACAAGTCGAAGCATTGAAATTATATTATATTAAATATGGAATTCAATTTTATGATGCAATAAATTATTTACTTATGATTAAAAATAAATTGTAGGCTAAATCTCGATAAGATTGTAATTAAAATTTATAAATTTGTATACTAATCAGATATTGTGCAATTGATATTAATAAAAGAATTTTTTAATATTATGTTTAACACTTGCTACTAAATATTTAATAAGTAATTTATTGTAAAATACTGATATTAATAATATGGCGTCTGCGAAATCACCTTTCGGATGAAAAATGTGGTTTTCGTCGGTGTTTTAAAAGCACTGTCGCTTATGAAAAAATTTATCATTGAATAAATTATTAAAAAAAAAAAAAAAAAAAAAAAAAAAAAAAAAAAAAAATCAGAAGAGAAAAAAAAAGGACAGTAATTAATTACAGAAATTGTTGCGTAATAGTAGATAGATTTGAAACGATAGAAAAATTGTAGTCTTTACTTAACTCGTGAAGCAATATTTTTCAATGAATTTATATCAAGGGGTTGCGTAATACCGACCTTTATCATTCGATCTGTCATATCGATATGTATCGACTAATGCGTCCTAAATTATAAAATTATTCCGATTTATGTAAAAACTAAAGATTATTACCTTCCTAGCAACTATTATTTATAATTAAATAAATAAATAAATATATATATATATATATATATATATATATATATATATATATATATATATATGTATAAGGTTAGATAAAAATGTTTTCACTATTATATTTTAATCATTAAAGTATTGGCTTGAAATTATATGCAGTCATTGATTATTACTAGGCGAAAGGTGACATTAGCGTGATTTCATATAAATCAAAGTAAATATTTAAGTCGATTCCTTTATTGATGTAGGATGTACGATGTGGTGGGGCGCGTTCACAGGTAAATATAAGTATTGCACGTCCTATTAACTAATTACGTCAAACATAAAATACTTTTACAATCTTATTCACGGTCGGCGAGAAATTTTTTTTATGGCTTCTTTGGCGAAAAGAATTTTTTACTCCTATTTAAAAATTCATTATAAATGCTTCGAAGTATTACTTAGGCGTGATGTATAAATGTATAATACATTTTCTATATTATAATTGGAAATTATGCCGACACGAGTCGAGCGAGAGTACGCACGTACGATTTATTTAATATTTATGTTAGTGTAATTTATAGAGGTTTCGCTTAGCGGCTAAATAAATGATTCAATCGCCTTAAGTAAACAATGATTTTGAGATGGGGTTACCTTGTTATACAACGTTTTTGAAGAATGTCCCAAGCATCATGTCGTTTTACTATTTGAATTTTCTGTTTATTACCCAAGCAGCGTTTATACGGGCGGACTGTGTGGTATTAATGGAGTCCTTTGTTGATGTCGAGGAAGGACAGTAAATATATGTTGTGGGCGTTCGTGTATCGATACAATTTTCACTCAAAGAGCAATGGCTACAGATGTTCGGGCAAGTTGAGCGGTAAATTTTTAACTAAGAGACTATCCCCCCCCCCGACGCCGTCTCCGACCGCCCGCCTCACGCCCCACGCATGGATGTATATTAGCTGCATCACACGCGCTTAGCATGGACAACTTCAATTCTATTATATTTAATGAAGATAAAGCGTCGAATTGTTTCCTACGGGACAACTATTTTAACTATATCCGAGTGGACGTTTATAATTAGCCCTACACCATAATAAATATCATTGCTGCTTTGACAGGTGAAATTATCGAAGGTGTGGATGATAATTAAAGTAATTGAAGAGGTAGGAGGAGGCTTTGCATCGGTTGATTACACTGCTAATGTAGCGACGAGTAGCGATCGAGTAGCAAACAACGCCTTTACCATTAATGAAAGGAATTAATGTAAACAATCGCAGGCGTTATGGCGCTGTTTTATCGAAGAATAATAATGGTCGATGTAGGTGAAGGGAGCGGCGATAACTCAGGCGAGCTTCACTCGAATCGTCACTGTTAATTTTCACGTGTGAGTGCATGCGGATCTCGGCACTTTTCGTTCGTGCGATACCCTTTATCGCTATGTATTGGGATTCTCCTGCATTATTCATGGGCTATACATTGGAAAGGATCATTACGGCCCGGGACAGGCTAATTATAATGTCGCCGGCCAGTACAAGTACGATGAGAATTAATTTTAAAAAGCCAATACCGCGAAAGTACCTGTGGATCCACGCGAATGGGGCCGGTTAGAGGGGTGCAGCGCCGATCCCGAAGGGCAGAGCCGAGGGTGGCCTCATGGAAAAGCTCACCCTTTCATCTCCACGGACTCGGTGGTGAGATGAAGGATTACGGGCCCGTGTGCACTTATTGCCCCGGACCCATTAATGGGCCACTTACATTGTGTGCGAGGTGCAATCAAGCGGTCGTCCGACTCTAGCCATTACTTTCCCATTTTCCGGATGCCGCTGACGTCCCTCGTCCGCGCTCGACGAAGGTGTTTACCCGGGATCGTCGTTACACTCGCGCTCGTCCTTCCATCGGCCGGATTAATGATCTTTTTATTGTCTCTGCGCCCCTGCCATCGGCTTTTATAGCAAAATTAGCTCGATCATCCAGCGCTTGGCTTCGCTTTATGCTTATTAATCCCGGGGATAGTAACTGCCACACGACTCCCGCAACATTCCTTCGAGCATGGCTGGCTGCTCGTAGCGCTTAATGACGTCGTCCCATCGGCGCAAAATAAAAGTCCGTTATTGACCTTGGAATTGTTATTTCATGCGCCATTAGAAATTTATGGGCCGTTTTGTGGGAGAACCGTTGTTCGCGCGTCGATCCGCACTCGTTGGCGTCGAATTATTATCCACTTTGAAAATTTCCCTATTTATCCCCATTCCCATCTCTTTGTACAATACGAAGCCAGATTTTTGAGACCGTCGCCGGGACGAGGGTCGCGCGACCAAGTTAAATTTTTTACGAGCTGTGGCCTTTTTTTCACCACATCACATTACGTTCCTTAAAAAACCACTATTCCATCGTATTTCACGATCTATTCCACGGAGAATTCAAATAAAATTGACATATGGCGCGTGCGCGCACACACGCACGGAAACAGATTGAGTGAGTGAGAGAGAGAGAGAGAGAGAGAGAGAGAGAGCAAAAAAAAAAAAATACGCGCGCTTATTTATATACCTTTCATTTACACTAGATTTTGTATTCGTATGACAATATGCGGTCTTCGAATAAAAATTTTCATTGCACTGCACGCAATATTTATATACAAATGGATCGAAGTACTTTGGTAATTAAGCGCGACACACGCTCTATGTACGCTTCTCTTGTTCTTGAAAGCATTTTAATAATCGAGCGCTGAGCAGTGACCGATCAATCAGCCGCTGGCAATGCTCAAACTTGATCGAGATTGAAAATTTGCGGGCTCAAAAAATAAAATGTTACGACAATCACCTAATGAACTTAACCTTTGCTAATTAAGTTCTCGGTTACCGAGATCGTAATATATACAGCAGGCCGCTAGCCCTCTCCTCGCATTAAAGTTGCACTTTGATAATGCAACGAGCATTAAATAACAATTACTTTCGAAATGAACTCGTGGAAGCACCGATCGCTGCACAAATGCATGCATCTCGGATGCCTGTCATGCACACGAAATTTTTGGCCGACGATTTTTGCGCGTTTCATACATAATCGAGCAGCCAATTGGAATGGAGGTGTCGTCGTAGATCCCGGTCCCGACAGACTACACTCCGGCTAAAATAGTCAGCTAGTGAATCTTACACAGCCAATGGTGCAGAATCTCATAAACGGCAACGAATGTTTACCTCCGGCACTCTCGTCTTGGCGAGATTAGCCTAAGTGCCGATATTATTGTGAGTGGGAAGCGTGACGAGGCAGAGGCGGCTACTCGTATCGTATCTCGTCGAGGATGACAGGAGGATGTGGAAGGGGCACGCGCGGGACAGATCTGCCCCCTGAGAGCTGCTGCAGCTCTTACCTTGGCTAAGGACGGCAGCGTGAAGGTCTCGTGGTGCGGCTCGTGCTGAATAATCGTGGTGATGTCGATGGAGGTCCGCTCACCGGTCACTACGGCGTCACGAATTCACCACCGGAACGGTCGCTCCTCTCGGGCGCACAGGTCGATCGGTTATCTCGCGCGCGGGCGCATCGTCGCCTGGGAAAGGACAGGAGGACGTGGCGGCTGCGAAAACGTCGCGGAACTGGCGGGCGCCGCTGCTCCAACAGGTGAGGAGGAGGAGGCGCGCGCGCGCGCATGTGTGCGTGGTAGCGGACAGTCGGGAGCCGAGGGAGCGAGCGAGAGAGTCTCACTCTCTCTCTCTCTCTCTCTCCTTCTCTCTCTATCTATCTCTCTCTCCTTCTCTCTCTATCTATCTCTGTCTCCTTCGTTCGCTTGCGCGCATGGGCGTTCGTTCTCCTCCTTATGTTCGGTGTGTGCGTGAGTGCGCGCGTTCTGGTAGGTGGAGTGGGAGGTGGGACACGCGACACAGGCGGCTCCTGGTGGGGGGGAACGAGCCGAGATTCGCGGTGGTAGGGAAGGGGGGAGGGCGGTCGGGGTGGAAAGGTACAGACACAGGGAGAGAGACAGAGTGAGAGACAGAGTGAGAGACAGAGTGAGAGACAGACAGAGAGACAGACAGAGAGAGAGAGAGAGAGAGAGGGAGCGGAGGAGGGGGTAGCGAGGGGAGGGAGACGGTATGTACGCCGACTTCCCCCTTGTACAGTAGGATTCCCGCGGTCGATTCTCCCCTCTCCTCGAGATCGGCGGTGCAACCACTTTCGTTGCTCGCGATTTCTTGCGCGCACCGACTATCCGCTACATCCGAGCGGCACACGGTGCATGCACTCCAGTTGCAGAGAAAGTGCCTGCCCATCGCCACT
>NW_011948418.1:1538915-1555718 GCF_000503995.2 Ceratosolen solmsi marchali
TCTATTTGGATTTTTCATGCTTTTCCTCCAGGCACCTTACACGCACCTTTCCTTCCGCCCATTATCTCGGCGGGCCCTGCCAGTTGCACGCGTTTATTATCTACCTGTGCTTCTGATCAACTTCAGCTTTTATTATTCATTGATATTTCAGACGTTAGAGCCTTTCTTTGTTCTCTTTATTTGTTAATAGGCATTGGAGGCTAAGCCACATGTCTAGCATTCAATGACATTTTATGCATTTTATTCAAGATGTTTAATATACATATGCACACTCATACGCGCACAAAGTACACACACACACACACACACACACACACACACACACACACACACACACACATAGGAAGATGATAAAGTTTTTAAAATAAAGAGAGGGAGATTGAATAATTCACTTTAATCATGAACTTTAATATTAAATTATTTCGATGGATGATTTCAAGTTAAAATTATCCTTGCTTATTTTATCAAGTTAAAATTATCCTTGCTTATTTTATCACATGTTATACATTCTGTAGAGGCTAATTTAATTTAACAATATAAAAAAATTGTTCAAATTTAATCTCAACTTTACGCTTAAATTTGTCTTAGGATAAGATTTAAAAGATTTAAAAGATTTTCGAGCATTTTCTGAAAATATGTACAAAAACATTATAAATTGAGTCTTTGAGTACTAATAGATTATGTAAACAATAAATCGACAATTCCATAACATTGATATGATTGAATGCCCAGCTCTAATCGCATGTTTTTGAATCCGCATTCGTGCCCCACACACGTACTCGCGCACGAATATATATATATATATATATATAAATATATATATATATATATATATATATATATATATATATATATATATATATATATACACACATATATATATGGACAAAAACGAAAAGAAATTGATCGCTCTTTAAAGCACAGAAAATAAGAATGAAATTACTCGAAACCTATCTTTTCGCGTTATACCAGCAATCTTTTGTTAAGTCGTATCCACTATACATAAGATGATTTAAACAAACATTATGCAAATGGTGCACTGCTCTTGCAAATAATTATACGTTTACTGTCATCCAGAGCACAGCTTCACAAAGCCGCGTAGTAAAAAGTTGAGTGGATCGACAGTGGATACCCGCAGCACTTTTGCTAATTCTTTTCTATCTTCTTCACTTCTTCCTCTCTCTCTCTCTCTCTCTCTCTCTCTCTCTCTCTCCACACACACATATCTATATATCTATATATATATATATATATCTCCTTTTTCGCTTCAACGTAAACATCGCCTTCACCTCCGACGCGCGCGACGCCGGACAAGTTTCTCCTATTCTCTTCACGTCTTCCTTCAACTCTCGATTCTCATTTTGTCAGCCGCGCAGGCTCGAACACCCCGAGTATAATGGCGGCTTGAGTGACATACGTCTTCTCTTCTTCTGTCCATTTCATTTTGCATCGATGATTTTAACACCCACCAAATCCGCTGGACTTATCGTGGATCTCGTTAATCTGATAATTGCTTGCCTTTGACACTTTCTCCGTCATGCGTTTGTATGTAAATATGAATATTTCTGAAGTTTCTTGGATTTTTACAACCATTGGCTTCATTAGCGTCTCTGTCAACAACGGGTTTTGTGTTCAATTTTTTTTCTTCTGCATCTCTTGCGTATAATATTAAAAATAGATTTCTTGCCGAAACAATGAATAGTGAAATTATTACAGTTCTCGATAGAATTGCAAATGTGCTTGTACGTAGGATGGCATTTTAATTTAAGAATCATCAGCTCATTTACCGAGAATTCTTAATATTACATTCCGCACGAATGATTAAGCTCGACTAATGATCTAAACTTGTACAGAGCTATCAATTCTCTATTAAGTGGAGAGCAAAAGTAACGATTATAAAGCATAATGAATTTTATGAGCAAATTAAGAAAAAGTTTTTTGTTAATTACACTTTTTTTATATATTAATTATACAACAACTTTTAATTGTATTGTGTTTGATCGATATTTTCGTTAAAAAACAAACAGTTCGAAAGAGAATCAATTGATATAATTAATTGTTAGTTATCATTATTATCGTAATAAATTCAAGATTTTTGTTAATTGTCCTCGCAAATCAATCATTGCAGTTACGAAAAATAGAAGGAAGAGCAAACGAGTATCTAAAGGACAATAGGTGCAGCTTACGTACGTAAGGGATCGAGAAGCTACAATCCTAATGATGCATTGCGTTTCAACTGGTTCACACGCGAATTAAAAATCTCACCATGTTTACGTAAAAATTTCTTTAGAAGTCACGAAGCTAAAGCATATTAGTTTCACAGCGTGATCAATCGAAAAACATTGACCGGATTATCGCTGGCCTCCACAATAGATGAGATATTCGTATAATTTTCAATTTTGAGCTTTATTGCAACAATCGGACAAAATGAAAATCCAAAGAGATCAAGAGAGACACGTTTCACTCTCTCATTGGGATGACATGATAAAGAGAGAGAAGCATCCTTTATTTTGTTTCCCACGCGCATTCCCTATCGCAGTTGTCTAAAGTAATGTCTCCTCTATGTGATGGCATTTTCTCATCTCCACCCTTATACTCCACCCCTCGGTAGTCAAAATTACGACACATTGCAATGAGTGAGTGAGCGAGGGGTGGAGAGAGAGAGAGAGAGAGAGAGAGAGAGAGCACGGTATTTTCCCACCCCGCGCTACCAGGTGCTGAAAATTCGTACCTGGGGCACCGCTCGCTCCTTCTCAATCAATAAAATCAAGGAAATTCGGGGAGAGGGGGAATGCTGACAACGCTTTTATCGGAAGCTCATGATTTCAGTGACATGGACTCGTTGTTAATAGCTTTTCATGCTTCGAGTTTTATGATGGGAAAAGTATCGGAAGTGATTTCTGCCCAGTGATTTTACGAGTATCGAGTGGGACGATGCGATATGTGCTCTTTTCAATCTTTTAGAATATACCGGGCAATGTTACATTATACCGGACGTCTTTGTTTTGAGATACATAAATATTTTGTATTGTTTAGAAATTGGTACTAAATATTATTTGCACTTATCGAACGTTTATAGTTATATTGTCGATAGTTTCGAGTAAGACGGTACTTTGTGTAATTATATTTGATTGTCACGATATATACTCACAACTCTAAGGACTAAAGATTCAAAGATTCGATAAAAATCTACATCTGCTCTTAATTTGTATTTAAGTATGCGTATTTTATATATTATGCGTATTAAAAAATCATACTTTTTTATATGAATATCAATCATCGTAGAGAATCCGATCAGAATATCAGAATTTAAGGTTGATATAAAAGTTGAAGATAAGATCCGATTTATGATTTATAACAAAGCTGTATAGGAATGAACAAAATAATTAGATTTTTAAATATATCGGAAATGCTACTTCTGACTTCTAAAACTCTTTTACAATCGATAAACTTATAAATAAAAGTTAATATATCATGCGTTTTTGTAAATATGTGAATATATTGAGCATATAATGACAATGTGAACATTTATGTATGTATATATATATATATATATATATATACATATATATACACACACATACGTATATTGTAGTTACGTAAGTTATCGAAATCTAAATGTTTAATTAAATACAAAATTTCATAATATATGGATAAGTATCAAATGTAATTTATGATCTAGCATTTATATTGCATAGGAAGTAATTAAATACTTTATTTTTAGACATATTATTTAGGCATATATAGACATATGTGTTAGTAATAACTGCATTTTATTTATCAAGTATTAAACATCATAGAATATTTATACGTTTGAAAACTGTTGTTACTCAAAGTTTGACCGAACTGTTTTTATATATTTCTGACTTACTCTTATCGATCACTTACCTCCTTAATCAAATCTTTTTCATTCTATTGCGCTCACCCGGATACTTTATTTATTAAAGAAAATTTATTATTTACTACTTTATAGATTTTTTTTTGCCGTGTCAATCATATTCAAACCCCAACAATCTATAACTGGAACTTTGCAAGATGAGACAGTAAAACTGTTTAGTTGATGGACTCCCTGTAATATTAATTTAAAAAACGCAAACTAGTTTGGGATAATGTCGGTCGCACTGTTAAGTATCAGCGGTTGTCCAAAAGTACGATGATTACGTCAGTTTTATGTTACGTTATCAATGATATACCCTACCGATGGTTTATATGTTTAACTGTGAATTCAAAACTCTACTTCAGATGATAAAAATGAAAATAGTTAGTTTAGATGCTTTCCACATACTTATTAAATTTATTACTTCAAGTTTTTCCATTTATATCATAAATATAACTAAATGGATTATAACGTATCTTTTATTTAAAGAATAATTCCATCATTTTTAGTATTTTAATATCAAAGTGGTTTTATTATTACCATTATTTATAATTAATGTTGCCAATCAGTATAAAATACAAGTTATATTAAATTCGTTTAGAAAACTTAATGTAGTGGTTAGATAAATTTGTAGCAGTTTATTATACTAAATAATATTGATATTATTGTATTAAATAGTGGATTTATTTATTTATTTATTTTTTTTTTTTACGTAAGATCTACCTTACACCACTAGTTTGCTCAATTAGAAATGATAAAAGAATTGTAACAATTCATAAATAGATTAGGAACGAGAATTTAGTTGAGCAATATGATTAACCACGTGATTTAGTCGACTATCTATCGATCTTTTCAAAAACGTTGAGATAACATTAGAAAAATTATTGCCGAGATTACCATAATTACTTAACACTAAAAATAAACGAGGAAATCATTAATTAAGTAAAGTATATTAGGTGCAAATAGAATATCATAATGAAGTAATTCTAATTAATTATTGAAAAAGTATTATTCTTATTTATTTAATTTATTTAATATATATGGCATATCATTTCTTATGTCACGTGTACGTTGTTTATTAGGCGAAAGAATTAAAAAAAAAAAAAAAAAAAAAAAAAAAAAAAAATCAATTGGTCTTTAAAATATGTTAATTTATTTTATCAGAAGAGATAATATTTTATTTTCAAAAGATAATTGTACATAGTATTAAAATTGGCATATTGTAACTCAAAGTATTAAAGGATTCCAATGTTTTTGTTTATTTCAATAATTTGTTACATATGTCAACAATTGTTATATATATATATATATATATATTTAATGACGGTAGTTTAGAATCGATGATTATGTGATTAATATATTACTTTCACGGCTTATCACGATTTTTCTTCTTTCTTTCTTTCCATTTTTATTTATTTATTTTTCTTTTCTTTTCTTCAATTAAGCACGTAACGTCTAATTCGTTATTATAAATATGCAAACATAAGGGCTTTATATAAAGCCTTTTATCAAGTGTCACCTTTAATTATTAATGGCAAACTTCAAATTCTCACTTCTACGCGTGAAAGTAAACTTTGGCAATCAGTATGGAATAATCTAGTCATAATATACCAAATATAAATAACTACGGAGAATTTCATTATTCCATAAGTCCACATGACAATGCCGTTATCATTGTCATGAGAAGATCCAGTAAAATATTGCAAAAGAACTAAAGTTAAACCCATAATCGCGATAATTTATCAATTATTAAATGTTCGTAATACTTAAGATAAGAGGGCACGGATTACTCGTGCACGGCATTTATAAAGAGAAAAATAAGATTCGCGCTCAAACTAAGATGTCCGCTGTACAATCCTGCACTTGGCTCGTTGCTTATATAAACGTTCTTTATTGATCCCAATTTATTAGATGACGCCAAGAAATGTTGCAGGACCCGTTACGGCTACTTTTCTTTGTGCATATAATAATGACACGACTGGACTGATTAACAGTTAACAAACTGGCTGGTAGCCCGTTGGCATTGCAAATTAAAATGTTACAGGGGTGTTACTGTACAAATAAACGTCCTTCGGAAACATCGGAATAGCGGCACCTATGGCTCAGTGTATACTTTCTGGCCTGTCATCTCAATGCCGTCGACGATGCTGCTCGAAGCACACGATAATTGCGGATGACCATTGCACGAAATCAGTGCTTCCGTATTGAGCTCGGCGCATTGCTTATCGAATCATTGTCGGCATTTGCGTAAAATGCATACTTAGCCGGAGCAGTTATTCATTAATGGTGCATCTAGCGCTGAAGTATCGCATTCTTCGTGCGTAACGATTTTTTTTTTCCACATCGATTTAATTTATTTTACGGTACGTTTGCTACCTCAGTCGGCCAGGCTCCTCGTCTGCGTGCATACACCCAAATCCGGTTTCGCGTAATTTTTTATCTACCCGAGTATTTAAATAAATTATGCATTGCGATAAGCAAGTACAAGATTTAACGTCATTGAAGCAGTTTAAGTGTTCATGGTTCAGTAGAGAAGACATGAAATGTCCGCCAGAAGATCCAGGGCTCAAGTCCCGATTCCGGAATAATCTCTATCGAGGATGATTAGCGATCGGTGCCTCGTCATTTGGACAACCGCCTGTTGACATTGTACTTGTACCCTCGTGTATGGCCGTCACGGATGCTGGACGCCTGCGATCCATGTACGGTCACCGTGTCATCCTCTTGAATGTAACCGGGTTAGAGTTTCATTTTTCACGATTGGCTTCTCCGTGCCAGTATCTGTTGAGCCGAGAACGACCGATTGCTTCGAAGTTACGAGGAAATTCGTAGTGTGAAAGGGGCTCTAGGCGTAGGAAACGAGAGGGCAAATGGGTATGGGAAATGTTGAATGGCAAATATCGTATTTTCTTCAATTACGATAAGTTTTATTATCCTAGACTTTTTATTTATATTGATGAAAATTAAGATTGTATAACCTTAAGAAGGAAGACGCTGTAATAAAAGTTACGCGCGCGCGCGCACACACACACACACACACACACGCACGCACGCGCGCACATATATATGTATATATACACGTTTTTAAACATCTTAAACCGTTTTCGCTTAAAAGAAAATACAATATTTATTTTTTTTCCATCGCTCAATGTAATTTCAGCATTGAATTAAAAATTAATGCAACAATAAATTAAGTTTATAAACATGTCTCGACAACCTGACGCAAATAACTTCAAAATTAATAACGTGCCACGTTTTAATTGGCAAAAATATTTGTTCCATTAACAAGTGATTTTTTTTTTATTTTTTTTTATTTTTTTTATTTTTATTTTATAGGGCAAAGACAATGATGTCATATGAAAAGTGGAGTTCAATGAGTCTCAACTTTCATTCAACAGGCCATTGTAGATATGATTCATTGTTTTATATTTTTTATCTAAGATTAAATTTAATCGCTGTATATTGTATTGTTGTTTATAAATACTCGTACGAAAGTAATAATTAAAATTAAGAAATGGCAGGTATTGTTTATTAATCGACTCCTACATTTTTAGAATATTTTACGGCTTCTTCTGGCTGAATTATATATTTCAAGATTTTGTTCTACCGTTATCAAATGGATTCTGATTAGATTTTATTGTGACATGTTAAGATTTTTTTTTTTTTATTATAAATATTATAACGATGAATGGTATAAAAGTTCTTTTATAAATTCTAAATCTGTAACATTGGTCGGATATTCTTTGTTATATCAAAGTACTTATCAATAAATAATCAATTGTACATTCATTAAGTTATGAATGATAATATATATAAAGATTTTTCGAAGAATTACTTTTCACTATCATCTTTCATTACTTTAACACCTAAAAGCTTACAATCGATAGTCAAAATAATAATGTTTTGCCAAATAGCATGAGAAATATTTATTATTTGGCAGGCACTTGGTACACAGCAGCATACGTTATGCATATAAATACAATTTTTCCTTATTATTATGCGTATTTAAACTTTATCAGTACTGTATTTTTTCGTTTTTGTCTACATAATAAACAAGCAAATGAAAAACAGTGCCAGGGATTTGAGTCCGATATATTCATGGGAACGGATTTTAGAGAAGAATAAAAGCATTTAACTAGCAGAATATTCAGGGAGAATCGTTTGTAAATTTCACTCTTAAATAACTCTGGACCCGATGAAAAAGAAAAGGATCGGCCGAGGCATGGGGGGAAGGGAGGCTGAGATTTGTTGGAGCGAGGGAGGGAGGGCGCGCGTGATAGAGGCTGTAATAAAGTACCTGAATAAGGAACGAAAGAAGAGAGGAGATTTTGGTCGATCAAATCTGGGCGTGAACGTACTGTCAGTTGAGCGAGCTCACTCGGGATATTTTAATTAATATATCGATAGTTGTCTGTCCCGAGTCCCGATTTACCAAAGTATTAAGATCGGCCCGGAGGAATACGCGTCCACGTGGGTCGATACGATAATAATTAGATCCGCGTCGATCTCCGACAATTAACGAAGAGTAACGAAGAATTAACGAACAATTAAAGGGTGATTCGGAGGTTTCGTAGAGCAGCAAGAGATTTTCATTTTTATTATGCGCCTGGATATTTAGGACGATGTTTGAATTATCGGAAAAACTGAATTGCGAATATTTTATTCTACGAATTTAAAGAGATATGAATTTGTTAGGATATGAGTGACTGGAATATCTAATGAAAAATCCAATTGTTGAATTCGAGTCTTTAAGTATTTTACCCCTTGTAACTTATGACTTCTGCCGTATTAATAACATTAAAGTCCAATAAAGTTACTAGAGTAGACAAAAAATAAAAAAATTACATTTGTCTTGTTTGTTATTAGTTAGTAACATATCAGGAGCATAATTTGCTTTCTTAAGTTTTACTTTAAAAGAGAATATATTTTTTTTACATTACGTTCAGTACGCATTGCATTGTGTTAAAATTTAAATCTCCTTCATCGTTTCTCAAAATATCAGCTCTATTTCATTCAAGGCATCGTGAAGTGGAAATTGCGCAAGCGCACTCGTAATCAATAAGTAATTCTTAAAGATTTGTTTTTGCAATTAAGTAAGGCGCAAGCAAAGATTAATTCATAGCGTTTAACTAAGTGGCGGGATGTAATAATTGACAATGTAGTATTTATCGATTAATTCTTGACGTTCGTATTTAGGTCGATGATCTATTTGTCGTGTCACTAGCTCCACAAGGTAAAAACATACGTCGGCCCGAATATGCTCGTAGGAATAAAGCGCAGGTGTGCGTGCTGGAAAAGAGAAGGAGGAAGATACGTGAAAGGGGTCGTGGAAAAAAGTCTCCGGTCAAAATTCTTATTAATAGAGCGGCAACTCTAGTGACACGAGTATGTGGGCGCTGCTCTGTACCTCCGTGTAATCAACATCGCCGTTTGACGAAAATTGGATAATACGTAATACGTGGTCGTGCGTTGTCGCGATAAGCTGCGTTCCTAACGTAGTCTTTGGCCTTAATTCGATTCGTTTGGCCAGAAATTTCATCGACTTGGGCTCGATTAATCGCATGTAAATTAGAAATATTGTAAATGAGTTGTAAATATTGGGTTATAATTTTAAGTACTCGAAAATCTCGGCCCCCGTACAATTTATCATTTCTCTGGGCAAAAGATAAAATTCTTTCGTCGTATCGCGGCACTTTCGACGGAAATTTATTAGCTTAGGAATTATCCGTGACTTAACTTACATTTCAGTTAACTGCTACTCCGTATGTCATTTGCAATTATATTACGCCATCGAGTAGCATTAACAACCAAAACTGATTTATGTTTTGGTATAAGTTGGCGAATTTATATGTTTTGTCGCAGCATATAATTTTTATTCAATTCTAATATACAGATTTTGTCACGGCTTGCGCAAAGAAAAATGCCAAGACATATTTCAAGGAAAAATCAACGGCAATTTTCGCTGAAGCCAATTTTTAATGAGAATTTTTAATGTTTCTTAAAGAGTTTGTAAAAACGAGAGTAAATTCGCATAATTCCATCAGACGTGTATCTCTGCACTTATACGCAATCGCTAATCGGATAATACGGGAATAGAGGAAAATAATATTACACCTCGATAAGACGAGAAATGTATGGATGGTTATCAGTGACGGCACAGTCATAGCCAAAATTCGACAAAGTTAAAGTCCGATAGAACTCGAGGAATCGTATTGATTGGCAATCGAGGTTTACTTACGAATGCTTCGGCGCATCATTACAATGATCTTTAATATTGGCTTTGTGCCCTAGAACCAAGCTTGCCGCATCGCGTTTTTATCGCTGCTGATTGGGCACAATTGATCAGGCGCGTCATGGTCAATTCTCCGCGTAGCCGCGGCGTCGTGATCCTCCTCGAGGTCGGGGGACGAGCGCGATCGAGGAGGAAAAAGACCGTCGGCAGCTTAAGCATTTCATCGAGTGCCTGAGATTTTTTCGGCCTTGCGTGTACACAGTCGGGGCACTTTATCTTATTTCCTTTCGCGTGGGTTTCTTTATTTTATGAAATTATGATGGGATTGCGATTGGCTTTGCGCAACGTCGTCCTTTTCTCATGCCTGAAATTGGCGATGTAGGATGTAGCATTAGGAGTGGAGTTGTTGAATTTGTATTTATATTATCATCGTTTAATAGTAAGTAGTTTTAGAATCTTATAGTAATGATGGGCGAATATTGTAAAGTTTCGCCTCGAGAGGCTAATGACTGTTTTTGCTTTTTTCATTTTTCTCTCCTTTCCTTTCCTTTTCTTTCTTTCTTTCATTCTTTCTTTCTTACTTTTATTACGAACACATACGCTTTGGTCGTATTAGAAAATGGCGTTAGTTCGAGTCGAAGACGCATATGCAAATCGTCGTATTTCACAGACTCTCAGTTTTACTCAGTTTTACCAATCTTGCTTATACGCAGCAATTTATAACAGTTTGTCGAGCCTATAAAATAAACACGAGGATATTTTATTTAAGCATTGGCTCGGTAAAAATCAAATTAATACATAGTCATAACGCATTACTTATTTTCTTCATTATCTTATACAAAGTCATTAAACGTCCGTCCCATGTAAGTATATTATTTGGAGCGTTACACAATTATGTTATAAAAAAATATGAGTAAGAAAAACTGGCAAAAGGAAAGGGAACAAATTGCGCGAAGGAGTATATTAAAATATTTTGTACAGCGTTATCCAAGACGAAGAAAAATATACAACGAGCGAAAGTCTTATATTTTTTTATAGATTTATAATCTGCTACAACTGAGCTGTAAAGAAACTTCTCCACAACTGGAGAATTACAAGATTGTTTCTTCGACATGGTCGATCCAAGGATTATCACGCGTGGGCGTAACGAAAGTCAAAGAGATAAGAAAGATCCCACGCGTGCCACACTCAGCCAAAGATTAAGTGTGTATTTGTGCGCGAGTGTCGATAATCGAAGCAGTTTTTGAATAAAATATTCATTTCGAGAGTCGTATATTTATTCGCATCGAGGAGAATAAATTGAGTTTATTTTGAGGCTTCTTCAGAGCGATTGATAACTTTCTATAGCGTTGATAAAATTCGCGCCAACGGAAAGGACAAGCTGACTTTTAAGGACGTCATTAATGTCAGAATTGTTCAGTCAATTATTTGATTAGTTCTTTTCTTATTAATATTGTTGCGATCGAGTGTAATGGGAGACTGTAGTAATTTACGAATAGGTTGATAATTTGATAATTCCTTGGAAAGCAATGGTCAACAGGTAAGTTCGGCAATGGCATTATGAAATTCGATGGTAAAGTCAGTAGGCGCACTTTGTCCAAAAAATCGTCAAGACGAAAGGAAGATTAAGAGAGTAAACGAAAGAGAGGGAGAGAGAGAGAGAGTGAGAGAGATAGAGAGAGAGAGAGAGAGTGGGAGAGTGAGAGTGGGAGAGTGAGAGTGGGACAGAGAGAGAGAGAGAGAGAGTGAGGTAGAGAGGTAGACAGAGAGATAGAGAGACAGACAGAGAGTGAGAGAGAGAGAGTGAGAGAGAGAGAGAGAGAGATAGAGAGATAGAGAGATAGACAGTGAGCGAGATATAGAGGGGGCGAGACAAAAGGAACCGACTCGGCACGGGTCATTCCATCCTCGGCTCTTTTCCTCGACAGCCACAATTAAAGCCTACGCCTTGAGCATCGATGCGCACGGGGCGTAAGTCGATATTATTCTCCCTGGGGACGGGGACGGGAGCGGGAGAGGAGACTCGAAATTGGGCCTCGAAAGCCCAAGAGCGACGTTGGCCGCGCTTTTACGAATTTGATAATGATCGTGATCAGTGCGGCAAAAATAACATGGAATCTAACGATCAGTAGGAGCGACGGCAACGGCGACGGCAGCGACGTCTGCAGCGACGGCGGTGGCGGCGGTTGAACGAGCTGGTGCGTGGGGCCGGAGGGGAGTGATTGTGGTGGTGGAGGAGGTGGAGAGAAGAGGCGACGCGCCCGCGTACCGCCAATAATTACTGGGCGCGAGCGTCAGCCGGGCTCTGGAATTTCGAAGCTCGCGTCTCCGCTGATATATATTTCTTCGGATCCTGGCCGCGAGCAACGTCATTGCGCGCCCCCTCGGAGCCTAAATAACCCGCGGAGAAGTCCAGATGGTCCGGATGCTTCGACCCTTGTGGGAAATTCCTCGCGAGGAACCGTTTAAGTGCTTTGGACGTTACGACCACCTCAAGCCGGGGAATGTTCCATTTATTTGCGCTCTCTCCGTCTCATGTCGGGGAATGTACTCCTACTAAAGTTAAATATTAACGGCCGAGCGCTCACCGACTGGATTTCGATCTTGGAATTTTAAACGCGGTTGTCGCACGCGGCGCGCTATGCCCGTTGATCTCGTAATCGCCAGAATCTCGTATTGGTGTATCGTGCATAAGCGCTTGATAAGAAAAAGTGCCGGGGCACTGATTTTCACTGGACTTTTCAAGCGGCATTTTTAGATCACAAAAGGGAACTTTTTCATAATGCGAATTACCGCTCATTAATCTGATAAGCATATCGCAAAACAGGACATTACAAGTGCGTATTTCAAATTCGTCTCAGCGACAACTTTTATTTCTATTAGCGTCGATGTTACGTGTGTGTTAGTTAGATAATGACTTACAATCCTTCGAAGTAAGCCGCTCGGAGTGGTTAGCGCGCCTGCGCAGCCAAAAGGAAAAGTGCACGGTAGTGTCCGCTTATAAATAAGTGCTCTTTTAACGTTCGCGTGTGCGTGAGCGGGAGCGCGCGCGGTTTTATCTGGCTGAAAAGAGAGCCAGGATAAAAAGAGAGACGAGAAATCCAGCGCGAGTCAAGTCGCGCGGGTCAAGCCGTTTCTTTTTACGCGCGGACTATCATAGTAAAAGGAGAAATCCGCCCATAATCAGGTAGGCGATATATCATCCGCGAAATTGCACGAAAGTAAAGGGACAGGGTGGTGGTGGAGGTGGGGGGGGGGGGGGGGGGGGGCTGTGAGGGGAAAAACGGCAAACACCAGTAACTTACAAAGAAACTCGTTTCCGCAGCTCTCGCGCGCCATAATGGCTCGTAATTGAATTATTGTCCTAGTTAATGTCGGAGTTAATCACGAAGGGCCCGGAGGAACGACGTCCTTCCCACCCAGATAGGCGAATGTGCCCGCGGGATATTTATCACAGATGTCTACGTGCGCATCGCTTGTTTACTCAGCCTTGCGTGCGAGGTCGGGGTAAGACGGGACGGCCGATGCTTTCTTCCACGATACCCGTCTTGCGTTTTCGAGGACGTAATTTTTCAGGATGGCCAAGACAGAAGGGCTTGCGGGGATTCGAGGGAGTTTTGAGGGTTAACTAAGAACATTGTGGCTATGAGGAGGCGCGCCGCTGTTGCGGATTTTCGTGCCGCGTGTACTTGAAATACGAGTTAATACTAAATTGCGATGGAAGCCTGGCAATTATGGATTTTACGTTTAATGTTTGTTGCTTTCACGTGTATTGTCTCTTATGCATTGTGTATTCTCTCAATAATTCAATACGTATTGTGCTCTGGGGTAGTGTAAACGGGGGAGTTTGTTCTTTTTTTTTTTTTTTTTTTGTTGGGAAAATGCATGTTTCTTTTGCCTCGTCAATGTGGAATTGGCAAATCTGAGTGCGAATCATCAGAGCCATCGCTTAAAACGTCACGTATTAATCATTATTTCTGTCGAGATTGAGAAGAAAGCTCCGAGCATTCATAAATAAGACGAATATTTTAATGAGAGACAGGGAGTACGGGATAAGGTAATGCCAGATAAGTCAACGATATTTATGAACTTTATAATTTAATGTTTACACAACAGTAGAAGACAATTACGCATCATTTTAAGGCCAATAAAAGACTGATACGTTGATGGGTCGTTTGACAACGCTCCGTGGCTCGGAGACGTCTCGGGGTCTTTCATATATTCTTCCCTTGTCGCATAATTTATTCGGCAAAATGCATCGAATCGATTTAACGCCGTTAGTTAACGGATCCTTGAGCATGCATACGTGGTCATCACAGGTATTTCGCAAGCTCATAAAGGAATCATTGCGAATCTAATGGTCTAATTTTATTGTCTGCTATGGACGTAGAGGCAGGCTTACCGGGGTTGCAAATGCAAGACTGGAAGTTGAGAATGGAGGGAGTCGAGGTTTATCGAGAGGCGCGAAAAGAAAAAAAACATTCTATAGTGACAAGCGCCCGTCACGTTCGGTTCCCCGGATAGATTTCATCGCTCGCCAATGCAAGAACTTGTCCAGGCTGGACGAAATTCATGTTTTGAGCTCGTGACCCCGCGGGAAGCAGAGCTTACAGATGTCGGACACTCGGTATCTCTTTTGTCCCTTGTCTTTTCCTCTTGTTCCGGCATTACGGTCATAAACTACCGCCGCGCGCACTTAGCCCCCATAGAAACGTCAAGCCTACACGCCACCTGCAACGCTCTTGGAATACTAATTTCCTCGCCCCGTAAAGAGAGGTAGTTAGATAGATAAATAGATTGATTAAATATATGTATATATATATATATATATATATATAGATTGATAGATGGATAGATAGATAGATAGATAGATAGATAGATAGATAGATAGATAGATAGATAGATAGATAGATAGATAGATAGATAGATAGATAGATAGATAGATAGATAGATAGATAGATAGATAGATAGATAGAGAGACAGAGAGAGAGAGAGACAGAGAGAAAGAGAGACGCACGAGTGCATTATAAAAACATACTCTTGCTGTCCGTTAAAGGGACCCTTTGCTTTCTTTTTATGCCAATTTATGGGTTCTTACTTTTCGAATTTTCCGCTTTGTAACGGTTATAATTTACTTTCTAGGCTCATGGGGTAATTATGCCGATGTAATTGTCAGTTTCTGTCTTCTAATTACAATTCTGTCGTATGTGCGAGATTTTCGAATAGCTAAATTTCTTCGTTTGAACGAGTTTTTGCATTTATGATGTAGGCGCTAGCATACATGATATGACCAGGAAATCGATATCTGGAAATTATTTATCGATTTAACAAATGTTGTCTTGCTTAAATAAAAGTTCGATTGAGATTTTATATTCATGGCAAAGATAAAATATTGCTTGATACAGCTCACATAGCACATATTACCGAGATATGATAATCGTTTGCAACATTGCTTCGAATCACACGTATGCCTGGCTTTAATTGAAAATGTTGAAAACCACGAAAGTTTTATAATAGAAAATAGGATTTAATTTGCATCTCTTGGCCGTTAATTTTAATGTGAAAACAAATTAACTTTTCCGATGTGGCAAACTTACGGAAATCGTTATCTTAATCTGAAGATTGTTAATCTTAAGAAATTAGTGCCCGAAGATAATAACAATAACAATAACAATGACGTAGACGATGAGGAAAGTGACAAGTATTAGCTTCCGAGTGAAAATAAAAGTGAAAAAGAGACGACGTCAAATGATTGGCCAAACCGAAATCACGAATTTTAATTATATTTATAAAAAAATTCAAGAATGTCTAAAATTTCAAATATAAGAGAATGTCTAAAGATTAAAAAATTTTCATTCTTTTGCTTTTTCAACTTCACTCAGAAAATAACGAATTGCAGAAGAGTCAACGACGGAAGTATAAGCACATTTTGAGTAAAATATCGTCATAAATCAATTCGACGATTAAGTGCGATTAATTTCAAAACAATGTAAATCCATTTATTTGCGTGTGTTGATGTGTGAATTTATTTGTTTCGTGCATAATATGTCGAGTAATAAAATAAACATTGAGATTTAAATTGGCAACTGACAATCGAACGAACAGACGAATTGTCAGTCATTCAAGAACTTACATCGAATGGTAAATCAGACGGTTCGTAAGGTCATTGCAGTCTATTCGGATAATATTCGGAGATTAATATCAAACAATTGTCTGTTAAGCACCGTCGATAGCTTGAGAAATTATGAAACGCAATCGAAAGCAATCAATTTTACTTAATTATAAATCAATTGCGCCGAAGGTACAAGTGCCGCGCATAATTAATCTGTATTTGATTATTAAGTATTTCCCACATTTGTCTTTCACAATTGTCAAACCCACGTGCGTTTTTATAGTAAATGCAATGCACAATAAATGCAATATTCCCTGGAATTTTGATTCCAATCCATCTGCTCAATAGTTCAGATCCACTTTTACATCATTTCCATCTTAGGTTTTGAGATTGAACGATAAAACGGGCTGACCGAGTGAATGGCGGCGAGCGATTTCCCCAATGTCCTCCTATTATAATGCACTAGCACAATGACGGGGCAATCGAAAAAGAAAACGTCTTACAACAATTTCGCCAGCGCCTAAAAAATAAAATACCGAGGAGGCGATGAGGAGGCGAGAATAATAATTCTTCTGGTTGGAC
>NW_011948418.1:1555728-1568765 GCF_000503995.2 Ceratosolen solmsi marchali
GCCGCGGAGACGTCGGGAGCCGTTAACGTCGGAATGCTGCGAAACAATGAATACCGAAAAATTATATTGGTCGGCAGGCCCGATTTCTTCATTACTCGGGTATGGCCCTCGAGCACGGGCCGATCATTGTCATCATCAATCCACGTCGTCATTAAAGATTCTATTAAGCGGCGCGACCGCGATGCGCTAAATTGATTGGCCGCGCAGGGACTCGCGCCGATAACAAAGCGGCGCCCTCGACTTATTTTTCATCGTAGGCGCGCTTTTCATTATCCGTCGGGATGTAGATGCAGTGGGAGCGACGGGCCTTGGCACGGTGGTCGGAGTGGGAGAGACACGCCGGCGTTTCGGCATGTGTCGCGGGTCGTCCGCCGAGTCATTAATGAAATGGCCGTCGGTCTCGCGGCGGAACTGATTAATCGGCTTCTTATCGGGGCGCTATCTCGATGTAATTTAATTGCTATCACCGCTGTCTTGCTCGGGGTTCTTACGCTTTTTATCTCGTCGCTAACTGCGTAGGTTATTTTGGTCGGCGATGGCGATTGCTTGAATGGGTATGGACGAAAACTGCCGTTTAAATGAAAATTTGTACGGCCGGATAAGAGCAGCTTGCCGCGGACGTTGTAAACGATCGAATTATTTTATCCAGTTTGGACGGGGTGGTGTGGAGGCGGGGACCAAGAGTTTACAAAATACTTTGTACAACAATCGTAAAATAAATGAGATTCAATATAATAAGTGAAGATGGGGGTGGTGGTGGATACCCCAGGTAGTTTCTTTAATCTTATATTAGAGACCAATGCGAGGATACATGGAGAGTACGCGATAACAAGCAATTATTTCGCACCGTTTTATTTTCCGTGAAAATTCCATTAGCTTACGCGCGCGCACCGGCGTTACATTGAATTTGCATAAGCTCAGTCGTGCAGCTCGGCTACTTAACTTTTCGTTGATTTCTTCTTTATAGATAAGGGGAACGCCGCGGCAAATCGAATGGCCGAAAATCGATAGCACTCTCAATCCCTTTATCAAATACTCAATCGCGGTGCTTTTCAATTACTTCCTCCCGCGCGTCAGATTATCAAGAGCTAATAATTCCGCAGAGAGAAATATTTATCTTAACGGACACTTTAATCGATTCAATGAAAGGACAAGGCTGCCTTTTTGTCTTGCCGAGTATTTTTGCGTTTAAATGTCATTGGGATTCAGGTCAATAGACTTTACGAAAAATCTCACGATAAGGATACGTTTCAATCATGTTTAACAGATGAAATTATCCAGCTTTTACGAAAAGCAATATCTTTTTATGCTCATTTAATAATGATAAATTTTACCGACTTTAATGAATTATCGGGATTATGTATACAAATTTTTTTTCCTACAACTTTTAAAAACTCGTGAAGAATTCGAGTCTGAAATATCACTCCTCGCTCGTTGATTTATTTTTGTAAAAAATATTTTTATTCTTTGTATGGACTATATCAATCGGCTTGAAGCGAGTGTACATTATATTAATGAAAACTGTTCATGCCTTAACAAATAAACAAAAGCATAGTGCTCTTTTTATTAAATTATATAGATTGTTAAACGAGAAAAAAAGAAAAATAAAATTAAAGATAGACATTAAATATTATAATATGGAATTCATATTTAAAAGTTTTCTAATAATTTAAAAATGACGAATGGGCGGGCATGAATCGGCAAAATGTAATATTTTAATAATACTTTTGAGATTAAAGACAATAGTTATCGACGAGACTGTGTACATTAAATGTATAGACATCGTACTGTTTTTGATTAAATGGCTAAGATATAAATACTAGTTTAGCGTAATAGACTTCGGTCTTTGGTCAGTCGTTAAATTTATTTTTCTCGAAATGAAAAATATTTTAACTACGTTCTCTTTTTCTTTTACTATATCCAGTAATTTAAAATTGAAATCTTCAGACTCGTGTATAATTATTTTTAATGCTACTTTCACTATTGAAAAGAAATTAAAAGATTTTTAGACGAATTAAATAAATTTCTGATATTAATTATAACTCGAGTCTAAATTTCTGGATGATAATGGGCTAATATTGAATTTAAAAATGTATTTATAATTACAATTTGTTTTTATGTTTCATAAAATGCTTGGCTAAATCATTCGCTCAAACATTAAATGAATAAGATAAGAGACAATCTATTATTAAAATTAGTAATCTCAATAAGCGTATGATAAAATTTCACTTTAATACTTAATCGTAAACGTTAATTCTTTTATCATTATTCTTATGATTTTATTTTTAATCTTCTTTGCCTACACATACACTACACGCATATAATATGAGTAAAGTTAACCTATAAAACATTAGGCATTATAGATATTATAATTTCGAGAGTTATCGTACACACATAGGCGCGCGCGTGCGAATGGGCATTTATAATGAGATAAGAAGGTATCTCGAAGGTAGTTGGAGTGCCTATTAAAAATTCAGGATTTCACGTTATATTTTTTTTAGATAAATTCTTTTTTTATGCTCAACCCTTAATTTACATATTAATGGTACTTATGTTACTATTTTAAGTTTTGACACTTCCCGATAATAATATTTACAAAGTGCTCACAATGTAGCCGCATGGGTTAGGTTAGTATTGTAGCGAACACTATTGTAAAGAATTCATTGATTTCTCAAGTATAATATCTTACTACCACTCAGTGCTATTGAAAATCGTCCTGAATATAGTGAAACAACAATATAAAAATTTACTACCATTACAATTCAATTTTACATTTCAAATTTCAAATATATATAACATACACATCAATAACATATTTGAAAGTGTTTTAGCCGCCTTATCGACCATGTGGCCAATCTAAATTCACTTTCAAGGGATTTAATAGCATTGCGATAGCAATATTAGTAATAATTAGCTATCATTATGAGCGACATGACATCTACCGAAGAGACAATACACGTTTACCTTATTATGGCCTTCGATATTCCAAACAAAAAAAAAAAAAAAAAAAAAAACCCTTTCCTTTGATTTTCAGCGCCGTGCCGACACCCTGGCGACTGTTGTGGATTAATTAAACGAAGCTCAGGTGCGAACAATCGATGGAAATGGCTCCCCGCACGAATATATCCGAAGATAGAGATCGGTATTTTATCGGCTCGTAGTGGCGTTCGTTGCTTTAGTAGTTGTTTGTCGATCAATCGAGAGCACTCAATTGGAATTCTAATGCAGGTGGGGCTGCGATTTCTTTTTTTAGCTCAGAGAATATCCTTACTTTGATGACGAATTATTATTTATATAAGTGTGTATTCGTCAGGATTTTAAGGCCTCAGGCGTACAATTGGAGTGGTTAATATTATGGAAAATAATGCTAGGCGCATTGTTAGGATTGTATTTTGTTGATAAAACATTCGGGCGGCGATTCATTTTGAAAATCAGAATATAAGATGGGATTGATGGAAAATTTCGTTAATAAATTCCGTATTACCAATGAATGCGTATGTCAATATGTGTTGTAACAGATTTTCGTTTTTTTTTTTTTTTTTTGCTTTAGATAAAATCAAGGCAGTAATTGTAAAGTTTCGATTACATTCCTTAATTCAAAATATTTATCAAGATGCTTACGTATTTTATTATTCAGGCCGTCCCAAAAATTATCTAAAATTATTCACTCGCATTATAATACCGAATATAATTATATATTAGTAATAATTATATTATGTACTAGAAATAAAATAATGCTCTCGGCTTATTTAACGATAAAGTAACTGTGTTTTATTCTATGTTTTACAATCTTATCAACGTGTGTGTTCACAGATTAACGGGTAAAGATTTGGTTAGTTCTTTTAAATAAAGGTTTTTCGATAATTTCAAACTCGTATCGTTACTTGTAATTCACTCTAGAATGAATAGCTTTTTATTTTTTAGTATGATTTTTAGAACAAAAATTGATCGAGCGAGAAAAGTAGGCATAACTAGACTGTATTTAATAAATAGATAGAAGCAAATTACGTTCGTCACGTTTTATTAATGCGAATTTAAAATAAATGCATATGCTTACAAAGAAATAAAAAATCTAAGATAAAAATATAATTTTAGGTCTGAGATTGCGACACATCATTATACATAGGAATTACGACAGTAAAGAATTTTAATTCAGATCGGCGTCAATTATCTTATTGCCGACGTCGTAAACAAAATCTGCAAATCAGTTGGCGAAATAAAGTATACACATTAAAAACAGAGAGTAATAATTACATGGAAAAATCGCTTATGTACGGAAAAGACTCGTTAATTTTTCACGTTAACTCTCTTCGATATCGTTATAGATATTCTATTGATTATTATCATTTGATCAATTATAAATATTGATAATCAACTGTTGTATGGAGTTACTTACACATGAAAGTATAGAAAGCACAAGGCACTTAACTGTCTAAAATTTTTAGCCCATCACACATAGTAGAGCTTGAATATCATTTAATGCTAATTTAATGATAATTTCTCAGCTATCTTAATACACCTAGTAATTCCAAAATTATTTCGTCTAACGAAGTTAAGATCAGAAATAATTATTTTCACAAAGTTAATTGAAATTATTTACAGTCGGCAAAACGAGAGCTCGGGCATTTTATAGTTTGTCGCGCATTAACAATTAAATGGACATAATACAGAATTATGCCCAAGTTATTTAAATTCCATAAGACTTGTCTGATTTGGGTTATTTTTAATGTTTCCGGCATTAATTTCCCAATCACATTATCGTCGTTATCATATTATCAGGCTCTTGATTTACGTTTATTTCCCATTTATTTCGCTCGCCCAGCCAAACGTGCGACAATTATACTCTCGGTTCCTCTTATAAACTGTGTATCCCAGCCGGTGTCATCCCATTACTTTGGTAATTGTCAAACACATAAAATCATAATAAAGACATACTTTGACACACAATCACACGCGCACACATTCTCTCTCTCTCTCTCTCTCTCTCTCGTCCCACTGAAAATCATTCACAAGTAACGAGCGCCACTCGGCTCCTTCACGTTTTCACATCTCTCTTCTTCTCCCTCTCGCCTGGTGATCCCTCTCTCCCCTAAAAAGCCTGGAGATCCTAAATTCGTTAGTCTCGCGCATACGAATCGACGAGGCGGAAACAAAAGAAGCCCGCAGTCCAGCTCGGCATTATTCGAGCGACTGTTACCAGGCCAAAAGGTAAATCTAGGTTCCCCTGAATGCTCGTCTACATGCACTCTCGAAATAGACAAACACGGATAGGCGGAAGCGCAATCGGCATTCATGTATTCGAGGCGCCGCAGTCTGCTTGACATTTCGTCTGTGTACATTGGACAATGCAAATTTCGCCGTCGCACACTTGGCAATTGCCTCCCACCCCTTGCGCCGCAGACGCATATTTGCGAGGCCTCGAAAGCCGATCGCACGGAACAATCGAGCACGTGACACGGAAGTCGACCGCTTGGTTATATCGACCTCTCTCCGACACGTACGGGACACCGATTCTATGCGCTTTTCGACAATGCGATTGAGCGGGAAACGAGTTAGCTGCGCTAAGAGTCGCGTGCCTCGCTAGTAGACGAGAGTTTTCGTTTCGGCGAACAAGAAATTACGCGTGTGCAGACCTTCTGTTAACATGATCGGACAATACTTTGGCGATTGTAAAGCATTATACGATTGACACGATAACATAATATAATCATTATTTGACAAAGTCGGGCTTATCGACGTACCTGAACGTACTTTTTAAACGAAGATTATTGATTACTTCGTTTTTAACATTTACTTTAATTATTAATCGAAAAAATTTTCCATCTCCATCAATTATTCAGTGTCTTTGCAGCGGACTATTTGTTGTTTCATTCTACAGCTAAAAGTTATATTCTTAAGTATATAAAACTATCGGTTTATCAGTATTTAATAGTAATTTAAGAGATCTTGGATTGTGTAAACTGATTTAAAAGCTTAGAAGATTTGAATATCTAAATTTTTGTGCATTCGATCTTTGGAAATACAATGGTATTATTTGTCATTTGAATTGCAGAAAATTCCGGCATTTTTTGTTACGTTATTTGAGCCTTTTGAATTTGGATATATCTTATATTCTAATTTCCAACATTTATCTTATATTCCTAATTTTCAGATATAGAGTTTTACAATTGTATCGCAAAATCGACGAACAATGTCAATTTATTCTTAAATCCCAGTAGGTTGTAAAACCTTTTATGAACGTACAATTTTAATGGAAAATCACGTACCTCCATTTAACAACTATAAATCAATATAAAACTCCGATACTCATTTCAATAATAACTATCAACATTTTTTCTTTTCGTTTTTAATACACTTTAACATATTATGTATCGTAAGAGAATTACTATTTTTACTTTACATCTGATTTGTTTGCTTTCTGTTGTTAAATGTAAATTATTCATTTTCAAGCTGCTTACATTGATTATCATATACATTATCATTTTATAGTAGAAAAATTTAAATATTAAGACATTCTGTGCAAATCCTCTTCTGTTTTTTTTTCCTCATCCAGCTTTAATATCTATGGAATAAGAAAGTTTACCGATTTCTCAACTAAACTTCGTAAGATTCGTCGTTCCGTATTTATAAATACAAACAGTATTATTTAGCAAAGTATTGTTTATCGATCGAATTATAGCTCCGTTTAAAGATTTACACAAAACTATCGTTCTTCTAATATTTCCTTATATAAATAAACATTAATATTTATATAAATTTATATGTGCGCGCATGTGTGTGCGTGTGCGTGTGTGTGCGCATGTGTGTACGCTTATTACAATTTTTGTTAAAAGTTTTATGGTTTTTATCGTAATCTTTACTTGTGTATAAGCGTGCTTTATTCATTTATCGAAAACTTTGCGTGAATTATGTGTTGCCAGTGTCAGTATATTTATTTATAAAAAAAAAAATAATAATAATAATAATAATTTTAATTTAATAGTGGTTATTAAAAGTTAAGAATCATTTCTGTTGTTGAAAAAGTACTTTTTCTGTGATGCAATTTAATTCTAACTTAGTACACTTACATATTACTCAGATATTTTTAATGAACGTATTTTATCCAAAATTGACTCTCACCTTCTATATGTTTATCCAGATAATAAACGAAACAAAATTGCGGTAGCATTTTATTATTAATCTTGCAAAGAAAGCGAAAAATTGCAGCACGTGTACGAGAAAGAAGCAGAGAAATCAATTAGATTGAGAATGTCCTCGTTTACGGCTACTTTATAAATACTGTAAAATACGGCTGACATAAAATCCAGGATCAGGATCCTTAAGCAGCGATGTGTACGCGAGCGTAACTTTTATCGACTTGTGCCGATCTCCAGACGATTTGCCGTCGTGTCCGACGTTGTAGTAGTAGTAGTAGTAGTAGTAGTAGTAGTAGTAGTAGTAGTAGTAGTAGTAGTAGTAGTAGTAGTAGTAGTAGTAGTAGTAGTAGTAGTAGTAGTAGTAGTAGTAGTAGTAGTAGTAGTAGTAGTAGTAGTAGTAGTAGTAGTAGTAGTAGTAGTAGTAGTAGTAGTAGTAGTAGTAGTAGTAGTAGTAGTAGTAGTAGTAGTAGTAGTAGTAGTAGTAGTAGTAGTAGTAGTAGTAGTAGTAGTAGTAGTAGTAGTAGTAGTAGTAGTAGTAGTAGTAGTAGTAGTAGTAGTAGTAGTAGTAGTAGTAGTAGTAGTAGTAGTAGTAGTAGTAGTAGTAGTAGTAGTAGTAGTAGTAGTAGTAGTAGTAGTAGTAGTAGTAGTAGTAGTAGTAGTAGTAGTAGTAGTAGTAGTAGTAGTAGTAGTAGTAGTAGTAGTAGTAGTAGTAGTAGTAGTAGTAGTAGTAGTAGTAGTAGTAGTAGTAGTAGTAGTAGTAGTAGTAGTAGTAGTAGTAGTAGTAGTAGTAGTAGTAGTAGTAGTAGTAGTAGTAGTAGTAGTAGTAGTAGTAGTAGTAGTAGTAGTAGTAGTAGTAGTAGTAGTAGTAGTAGTAGTAGTAGTAGTAGTAGTAGTAGTAGTAGTAGTAGTAGTAGTAGTAGTAGTAGTAGTAGTAGTAGTAGTAGTAGTAGTAGTAGTAGTAGTAGTAGTAGTAGTAGTAGTAGTAGTAGTAGTAGTAGTAGTAGTAGTAGTAGTAGTAGTAGTAGTAGTAGTAGTAGTAGTAGTAGTAGTAGTAGTAGTAGTAGTATTAGTAGTAGTAGTGGTAGTAGTCGTCGTCGTGGTCGTCGTCGTGGTCGTCGTCGTCGTCGTCGTCGTCGTCGTCGTCGTCGTCGTCGTCGTCGTCGCCGTCGTAGCATCTCGTCGTCGTCGTCGTAGCATCGCATAACGTATTCATGCAGAAATCAAGAAGCGATAGTGGAGAGAAGAAGAATAAACGGAATTGTAATTTGATTAAATTTGCTAATGTCCGTTGCACCAACAACGGACAAATTTTCATACTGATCGAAATGTGTTTTGTAAGTGTAGTTTACACATGATAATTTATAGCCTAGAAGACCTCCGATTTGATTAACTCCAAGATTAGCGAATTTGTATAATTCACAGTTGTAGACACGAAAACACTAAGAACAAATTCATTATTCATCCCTTAATACACGAGCTCCTGTATCCAAGTTCTTATACTTAAATATCTTGAAATAATTAATCCAAGTTCCAAGAAAAGTATACGACAAGCAAATGCGTCAAGGGAGCTTTGCAATGGTGTTTCTTGGTGATAAATAATCCAGTGCGAGAAATTGTTTGGATATATTGAGCTCTTATCGATTTACCTATAGGCAGAGACTCTCGAAAAGTCCACGTGAAAATTACCATAAGTTTGAAGTATGCAAACAAACAGATTCATTAAGAAGTTTAGGTTTGTAATTACTTTATACGATAACTTATTTGCTATATTTATAACGATGAAGGCTGAAATAAATAGCTAATTAGCTATAAATCACTACACGCGTAAGTGTCTTTTTCTCGGCTCAATCGATCTTGTTCTACACCTTCAGTCAGCTTAGGAGCTGTGAGCCACGTTATTTACAAATGTATTTATATTATGTAATTTTCAAAACAACGTTTTTCAATATCTAATGTCACCGTATAAAAGACGCAGTTTCGTTACAAATTTCAAGGCTAAAGAAATGTGCTCGACTGTCATTCATTCGGGATTTCTCCTAAACACATTTTTCCATGTTTGCGCGCCTTAAAATATTAGACTCGAGCCATGCCGAATGAGCAGAGACTCGAGCTATGACTTTCCTTTCGCGAGGTCCTATATTTTTATCAAGATCGCTTGATCCCGTATGAATTTTTCGACTTTATGATGATAGGGCCGGGCACTGACTTCTGATGAACCACTTCTTCTGGTTTTTTGCCTATAATGGCCTTAACGCAATATGGGGGCAGAAAGGAGTGGAGACTGTCGGGCATCCTTGGCATGTCCTTATCGTCCTATCTCTGGCTTTTTCGCTTTTTATTAAGGTTTTAGTTAGGAAATGCATGCCAAATGTCTTATCGGGTCTTCGAATCTTTGTAGTATTGAAATTTGTTCGGGGCGATGATGCCAACGATGAGATTCTACAACAGAAGATGGAGATACCTGGGGATTCCGGAGCTAGTGAACGCGCGAGGTAAAATTACGCCAAGTATGGGCTTAAGGCAACATTTGGATCCGCGTAGTTCTTCCTTTGACATTGTAGGAAAAAAAAGAAAGCTACTTTTGATGATTACGATAACGATCAAACGAACTAATGATAAAAGTTCTTATTGTAAGGAAAATTTTTGAAACTTAACTAGACGCGATTTGGCGGAGAACTTTCGACAAAGTAATATTTATCGATATTATTATTAAGCGGTCAATGTGATTACTAATAACATAGTATTACTATATATTTTTTTAATTATTATAAGTTAATATAAATTCTTACCTTCGTTACGTATATTTTCGAAAGTTTTTTCTTATTGTGTAATAAAACTAAAGGTAGAATATTTCACTTTGAAAAGAGGATATTACAAAATTGAATGAACTAAAAATATTGAAAAAACGTTTCACATACAATTTAATAAATGGACGCTGTATAGTTTTTGCCAATAAAGTATTTATTTTTAAACGAATTGAAATTATTTAACATGAAATGGTGCATAATTGAATGTACTATGATTTGCCGACGATTTAACAATATTAACGATATATAAAATATTTCGTTGTACGATAATTTTCTTCATTAAATTTTATTATTGCTTATCATTGCTGGTAAAAATGAAAAATAAATACTTTTTTTATGTTATTTAAATAATTTTAAATTCTCAGCAAAAAAAAAAACTACTTATACGCGGGCTTGCACACATATCGATAATTTCAACTTATTGAAGAAAATTAATATTGTTGCTTTTACATAGTTTTTAAAAAGTTTTTATAACTTGTTGACTGTCTAAGTGAGTTAATATAAAAATTTTTTATAGAGAATAAAAATCTCCAGATTATTTATCATTACAATACACACACACACACACACACACACACACACACACACACACACATAAATTATGCAATTGATTTAAATTTGATTATTTATTACGAAAATACAATTTTATTTTTAGATCAAACTCAATCTGAAAGCGAAGTGCAACACGTTTGACGTTTGTTCCGCCTGAAATTGAAAACTGTCAAAATGATATGATATACTGACAACTTTATTTTAATTTCTGATTGATTGCTCTTCATATTCATTTGTTTTTTATATTTGAGCCTTATATGTCGCTTGATTTTATAGAAATATATGCATATTAATATATATATATATATATATATATATATTAAAATGATAATTGGAAATTTCCGAATAGCTATTAATGATATACGATCAATTAAACAAGTCAGTTTATATTTAAATCTATAGATCTGTACTTTCCTTTTAAGATAGGACTGTTTTGAAGGTATCGTTTTTTGTTTATCGATCTCTTTTTTTAAGAGCTATATTCGCTCGAACTACAAGAACTTTCGAATAATCTTCCGATAAAACTCCGATAAAAATCAATATCAACATTCTTAATGCTTTTATTTAAAACAATCTTATATTAAATGTGTGGGGTAAAGTGAAAGAGAAAAACAAATACTTTTACGCATACAAATAAATGTAATTCTAAAATTCAACAATTGTATATACATATATTTCATTGTATTTCACATTATTATTTAATAAAGCGGCTCATAAAGTTTTAAATAAATATCGTAAGTGAAATTATCAATTTTATTGAATTACAGAAAATGGATTTTTAATTTAAATTAATTATTGAGAACTCTTTTTATTGTTTTTGTATTAATAATTTATTCAAAAACTCATTTCGAAGCATTAGTGCTTATGAAAAATTAAGAGTAATTAATTAGTAAAATGCTTATATCTCTTGTATATTTGTTCAAATTCAATAAATATGACACTCTAACTGCGAAAAAAAAATTTGTTTTTAAGGTAAGAATCGATAATTTAAGAAGATAAAATTAAATAATTTTTATGTTTTATAGTAGTTTATTATAGTAAAGTTTAATAATAAACTTATACTTATATATTTCTTAGGCTATTTTACAACTTATTTACAGATAAATATTCAAGTTAATTCAAGCGAATGATTTTTTAAACTTTGAAAACGAAAAAAAAGTTATTACGCAGAAAGTTTAATTCTTGGACTATAATGTTTCAACTAATATAAGCTCGTTAGTTGAAAATTTCAATATTATAATATATTCAAAATTTTAATTTTACTTGCACGGCAAACGGTAATATACGTCATGACAAACCATCATACACACACACACACACACACACACACACACACATACACATCGTATAATAAGATTTAAGGAGCTCTATTTGCCGTACAAATTGTTATTTACTGTGTATAACAATATGCGAATGAGCTTTATTTGGGTAGATTCGTAGGTTGGTGATGCTCGTTCGTTTAACTTAAAATCTCCCACTATTAAATAATCGATTGGGAGATTGGGGGGGGGGTGAGAGACAAGGAGAGCCGAAAGTGGAAAGTAATCGGTCGTTCGAAGAGTTGGAATTCAATGTTAAAATTGAAAATTCTGGGACGGACCGTTAATTTGCACTTTTAATTTACACAGGATCAAAGTCATTCTGATTATTAATCAAGTAGCATCTCGAGTCCTCGATTCGCGGAGTGCATTCCCATAAACGACAGTCGGCATATTTTGCCCCGTTGGACAATGCCCGAGCGGGCGCACAATGAATCGGCCAGGCACAAACAGGCGCATTAACGGGCCCAGAGCCGAGTAACGCGCGCTCAGGGTACTGGCGAAAATGAGAAGTGAAGCGCATTGTCGCTCGGCCCTGACTTAATAATAATATTTCAAATCGGCTCCTTAATGAAATTCAAGCTCGGTCGCCCAACGCGAGGTCTCGGCAAAATCGTGGGTAGCGATATTCCGCGAGGTCCCGGGCACAATGGTCGTAACGCCCATAACGGCATCGGCACGCCGCTAGAGCCAATGCTAGTTAAGCCCGAGGTGTGCCCGTGCTTTTCACCTTACCTGCCCCCTCAGCCGCCCCTCGGCTCCCTTTCTCATTCCCGTTTTCGGAATCAAGTTCAATTGTCCTACGGGCTGGCTTTTGGACGCGTGAGAAAATCTCCCTGGCGCGTAAGCAGCTGTGTGTTGCCGCTCTTACGGAGTCGGCAATCACTCTCACTCACTTGCTCTCTCCATCTCTCTCCATCACTGTGAGCAAAGCGTATGTTTATACCGTAGAGCTGCGCGTACATGGTTAATGCGTGTCCTGTGCGTCGCGACGCGTAGCTTTTGAGAGAGCCGGTCAATAGGGAGTGGCACTAAATTTGCGAGCGAGAGCAAGAAAGACGTATGAGGAATACGTAAGCACGAGCGCGCGCGCGCTTACGTGTGCGTAAGAAAGGGAAAAGTTCGTTAGGACTGGGGGAGGTACGGGGTGGGGAATGGGAACGAAGAAAGAATGAAGAAGGGAGGGTGGGAGGGTGGGACGGGGGGAGGGGGGTGGGATGGAA
>NW_011948418.1:1568884-1576950 GCF_000503995.2 Ceratosolen solmsi marchali
AGAGAGAGAGAGAGAGAGAGAGAGAGAGAGAGAGAGAGAGAGAGTGCACGTGTGAGAGCGAGATATGAACGACAGCGTGTAAGGGCGGCGGGAGGAAAGAATCGGTAACGGAAGAAAACGGTACGAGGAGAGGGAAGAGAAAGCGAAAAAGGGTAAGACATTATATCATGTAGAATAAGAGGTCGAACGAGGGAGTTGGCAGTGAAGAGAAAAAGGATAAAGGAGGTAAAGTGGTGAGTAAAAGAGGGTGAAAGAGACAAAGTTTGAGGATGTTAAGCGAGCGATACAAAAGGCAAGATAAATATTAACAAGGATACAAAATAAATATGTAGGAAGATAGAGGAGGGGCGTTACGAATCTTCCTAGTTTTCAAATTATTCAGATTTTGTGGTGGTGCTTGGGAGGGGGGGGTGACAGCCACGAAAATCGTATTTAAAATTCAAATCTCATTCGTTATAATTAATTGTCTAATGGCTAATTTTTCACGCCCTATATTATAAAATAAAAACATAAAAAAATCAATAGCCATCGAGTACTTTTATTATGTTGATTTTAATTGCATCTATTACATATGCATTACTGTTCTGTATCCGTAATAGGGTGATGGTGTGAATGGGAACGAGTGTGTGAGTTGGAGCTGCAGAGGGGGAGGAGAGGCTAACGGAACGCGACAGAGTAACTAGCGAGAGCTTTTGCACATGCAAATTCAAATATCTTGAGGGTTAGTAGCATAGAAATGTGGTAAAGGAAGTAGAAACATAATGTCGCAGTAGTTGGTGCGAGGGTTGAGGAGTCGTGATATTTCTAAAGAAGCGTACGATCGATAATGTTTTTACGACGTTATTGTTTCATTCTCTCTCTCTCTCTCTCTCTCTCTCTCTCTCTCTCTCTCTCTCTCGTTTCCCGAAGACGAACAACTGCGAAGCGAAGTTACGGGCGTAGCGAGAAAGTGTTAAATAAAAAACTTACGTTACAGCTATAAAGACGTACCGAGAATTTTTCAACAAGACACGAATGTTAGGTTGCATCATGGAATGCACAATATCCTCGTGAATTATTATAAAAGAATAAATTCATATTCACTCGGCTTTATTTTCGCCAAGAAAGAGACATGCAAATTGGTAGATTTGAGATCCTTGCGGAAGCATCACTAAAGCCCAAATAATGGAAGGAGTTTCCCAGGAGCGGTTCCCCACCAAGCGGCCAGTCGGAAAACGATCGAGCACTTCTGCCCGCCGATAAAAAAAAAAAACGAAAACAAAAGAAAAGAAAAGACATTCCGAGGTCACGGATAATCGGAGGAGCCATCGTATCAAGCGCAAGCAACACCTGCGCTTTTCAGTTAGAGCGCGATGCCACGACAAAGAAGTGCAGCGCCGTCGGTGCCGAGGGTCGGCAGCCACCCCGACGTTACCGCCGAAGTACCCATTCCGGGCTCTCGTCGTCCACATCCTATTCCCCACATTCCCGCATACATCCCACGTGTTGCTCGAGGCCCCCGTCTTCCAGTCGTCGCGCCCCTCCGCGTCCGTCGTCCACATGTTGCTCTCTCGCAGCATCCCCTCGGTGGAAGTCGCGGGAATGGCGTCACCCCTCGCTGTCGGTGCACTTCCGTTAACCTGTTTGGCGGCGAAGGAGAGAGATGACCCGGAGTGGGGAGAACGGTGGAACAAGGGTTTTTCAGCTAGCATCCCGAGGGGTGGCATAGGCGTAGAGCTCCCACGATTGCGCGGACCGATACCAGGTGCCTCGCTTGTTCACCCTCCATCCCTCTCTCCTCCCTCGGACGACGCGCGACTTTACCTCGGCGGGCGCGCGCCCGAGCACGCGTTTTCTTACGGAGTAATCTTTAGGGATGGATGGCGGTGGGGCGGGGTGGTTAAGGGTAACTGTGGTGGTGAGGTGGAGGGGGAGAGGGAAGGTGGGAGGGGGTGATGGTGAGGGGGGGTGAGGGGGTTGGGTTGGGTTTGGGTTGGAGTGGTGCGAGTCCACGGCCATTGTGTTGCGTCATTAGCGAGGGCTGCGATGGGAATACGGGGAGCCACCCGACGGAGGTCCAGGTCCGAGAAGAGGACGGCCCGAGGCGATGATTCGCTTTCGCGCTAATTATGAAGTGTCGATAGCAGGATGAACGGAAGGCCGCGGAGGGGTGCGTTAGAGGAGCAGGGGCAACGACGAATCGTTGAAAGGTACCATGGAACTAGCTAGGACGGGCTTAATCTATTTCCTGGTAGTTTTCGTGGCTTTTGTAACGCGTAAGGCGCTGCTTTAGCCTCGACGTCGGTCGATTCGATTCAACGTACTCGCTATGCTACGCGTATATTACGTTCAGGATATTGTCGTGGGTGAGTGTCAGGGTGTTAGGAAGAACGGCGAGTATTTTATCCAAGACAGTACTGATTGATAATTAGCGAGGTGGCTTCACAAAGCCCACTATTCGCCTTAGCTCAGTAAAAACGAAAATATGAAAATGAGATTTATCGAGGAGCGCAATATAAGCAAATGGTTTAGCTAATCGACTGTTGTCAAATTCGAAAATTTAATGAAAGTTTGGCTTACGCATCATTGGATTGTCGGCCCTTATTCGTTAAGTGCAACATTGTAATAATGAAATATAATAGAGAATTTTATCTTTAGCGATATATTCATAAGCGCCCAGTGGCTTCGAAGCCGTATTTTTCTCGTCGGGATAGTTGGTTGTGGTTGTGGTTGTGGATTATGGATTATGATTAGAAGGAGCTCGGTGATAAAATCATCATTGGCCCCAAATTTCGGGATAAAATTCCTGCTTAGTGGGCGCTCGTCTCGTAAAACTCGTGACGTATGTGTTCATTTTGCCGTAGAATACCGTAAAAATGCCGGTAAGGCACATTTGGCCGCGTGTCAGCATAGGGCACATTTATTTACACGGCAAAAAGCAAAGATATCGTACTTAAAGGAAAAGAAGAAAAGAAAAAAAAATAAAAAAAAAAAGAAAAATGAAAAAAGAAAACAGAAATAAGAAAAAAGAAAAAATCAATCAAATCCCTCTCGACCGGCGATCTATCTTTCAATTCACATCGAGGGTCGATCGGCATTGAATCTGATTCTCTTCACTACGACTTCCGACGACACCCTATAGGGGTAAAAGTGCTCGGTTTTGCGCGGGGTAAGTTTTGGGGAGGCAAGAATAACAAAGGGATCGTTCTCGAATCTCGCGCATCGTTGCCGAAGAGATCTGGATTTTCTGCTCATAATGAATTTGAGTTTGGGCTCTTTATTTTTCACGTCGGAACGCGATAGACGCGATTCTCATCTTGGTCTCGTAAAAGTGAATTGCTTTCACTAAATAAGGGATGCATTTCTCGGCACTTTGAAATCGTTGGCACAACGGACCTCATGGCGTTTGTCAAATGATACTAAATTTATAATAGCCGAATGACAAGCCATTATACTTCCTTACTTTCCTTACTCCTCCATTTCATTTGTCAAATAACTTAATTATGTTGTATTATATAATGTACATTCGCATTATTGGCCGATGCTGATAAATTTTGAATAAAAGCTACAGTGATGTCACTCGGTGAGTCAGTGCGAGCTTGCAATTTCCCGTTATTGTCGTGTCATTTAATAAACGTAGACGTTGAATTTTTTTCGTTCACCATTCTGGTCGACAGGCTCGGCAGATTAATTTGATCGTTAAATGCTTCTATAATGATAAATGTCAAGGTTCGATTAACCAATGAAAGTTCAGCACTAGTATCACGAAGGCTGCAGCAGGTGTTGTCGATATCCCATCTCGCACGATGCACCTTACGCACCTTTAGCATCGCCGATTCCATCAAACTATGCGATCGACGTCATAACATTGCAGCGACTCGTGTACATTGTGAAATGTTTCGTAGCAAAAGTGTAACCTGCAACTATCCTTCCGTATTATTTCCACCGATTGGCTAAAAAGTGTTAAAATCTTGGGCTTTTCGTTTAAACATGCGCATAAATATTTTACCTGCTTATACAAATGGCGGTATTTGCAATGCAACTATAGCGCGAAACTATAGGTACGAAACGATTTTTAAATATCTTTTTTTAATTATCGTGGCACGAGTACCGAACAAGGTAGTGTGCATAAAAAGCTGGCTATTCACGTTTCACGCTTGACGAGCAAGAATAAGAAAAAGGTCAGTACAAAAAGTGCACGCGGAGCGAGCTTAACTTCAATTTCTCGTAGACGAGAATTGTGATTTTGCCGAGCGCCAGGTGAGTGAGTAGCCGTAGTAGCCATCTGCATTCTTCGCTCTTTGTCCTTTTGATACGCGAGTCTAGGGTCGTTGACATCGCTCTATGCATATACATATAAAGTAGCAAAGTGTGAATACAAAATTTTTCAAAGCCAATGCTCACGCTCGTAAAACTGGCGTAACCACAAGGGAACCAAGTATATTGTATGGAGGACTCTACTCGTGCTTTCGTTCACCACAAAGGAATTGAACTTCGGCTTTCATTTTTATCGCGCATCGTCCTCTCGTGTCAAGATTATACATTTTAACTGGACGGAAAAGCTAATCTTGGGCGTTAATTTATAATCTGCTTGCTTATCGACACGACAACGCTATTTACACGAAATTAATCGGACGTACAAATGATCATTAGTTGACAGAGGCTTTATAAACGACACTTTGTATAAATACCGATCCTTTCAGCTCTCAATATCAATGTCAATGTCAATGTCAATTTCAATGTCAATTTCAATGTCAATTTCAATTTCAATTTCAATTTCAATTTCAATTTAAAAAAAACTATCACGGATTGTCGGCGACTGTCTCGCGTCTCGATGACTTTCGGACGTTTAGCTGGATTATTTTCGAAACCTCTGATTCGTAACAATTCAAACAATTACGAGCCCTATGATCTTCATTTTCATATTATTCTGATTTTCTTACGTATTGCCTCCTGCGTCCTTAACTATTATTAATACGGAATCGAGAATTCCTTTGGCAATTTTTTTTTTTTTTTTTTCACGAGGCCAAGATTTATTTAAAATGAGCGACGATAGATGAATAAATTGAAAAAAATTGTAATTTGTGTCTTTTGTTAAGTATCGCGCGATGTGAAAAAGAGAAAAAAAAAAGATAAAACAAAAAAAAACAAAACAAAACAAAAAAAAAAATAAAATAAAAGAAAACAAGCACTTTAAGCAGCGGGCAATTTTGCACGAGCACAACACGAGAATATTCTCAATGTTCGGCCATACGGCTTTGTTCGGATCTCTAAAAGGCAATTTCGTCTCGCACACTTATTGGGCAATTTTGCACGAGCACAACACGAGAATATTCTCAATGTTCGGCCATACGGCTTTGTTCGGATCTCTAAAAGGCAATTTCGTCTCGCACACTTATTAGGCTCTCATCAGGTACGACATTAAAACTCGGCGTTACCTCGGAAGGTACGTGACAACCTTTACGAGGCCGATCTAATAAGGCGTATTCGACAGTTAGTGGACGGGAGTTAGACGTCAAACGACACGGCTATAGTTCATTTTCCGTATACAGCACTCAAGTTGCATTTATAACTTATTCCTTACTACAGGTATTTTCTCCAAAAAAAAAAAAAAAAAAAAGTTTCCCAATAACAGTTACGTATCAGCATTTTATTATTTATCGTAGTTTTAATATTTATGATTAATTATAGCTATAATAAGAAGCAGAAGAAGAAGAAGAAGAAGAAGAAGAAGAAGAAGAAGAAGAAGAAGAAGAAGAAGAAGAAGAAGAAGAAGAAGAAGAAGAAGAAGAAGAAGAAGAAGAAGAAGAAGAAGAAGAAGAAGAAGAAGAAGAAGAAGAAGAAGAAGAAGAAGAAGAAGAAGAAGAAGAAGAAGAAGAAGAAGAAGAAGAAGAAGAAGAAGAAGAAGAAGAAGAAGAAGAAGAAGAAGAAGAAGAAGAAGAAGAAGAAGAAGAAGAAGAAGAAGAAGAAGAAGAAGAAGAAGAAGAAGAAGAAGAAGAAGAAGAAGAAGAAGAAGAAGAAGAAGAAGAAGAAGAAGAAGAAGAAGAAGAAGAAGAAGAAGAAGAAGAAGAAGAAGAAGAAGAAGAAGAAGAAGAAGAAGAAGAAGAAGAAGAAGAAGAAGAAGAAGAAGAAGAAGAAGAAGAAGAAGAAGAAGAAGAAGAAGAAGAAGAAGAAGAAGAAGAAGAAGAAGAAGAAGAAGAAGAAGAAGAAGAAGAAGAAGAAGAAGAAGAAGAAGAAGAAGAACAGAACACAAGATTATCGTACGTTGCAATAAAAATTCTGTCTTACTTGTAAAAAGTCAATTATTAAAAGGCATTCGTCATACATGTTCTATATAATTATTAATCAATAAATACAATTTATTATATTGAATTTGAGGCTGAATAGTTACGCGCGCGTGTGTGTGTGTGAGAGACTTGTAAAGTTTAAAAGCGTTAATGTGGCGAAACATCTAGGGCATCGATAAGAAACGACGGCCATGTTAAAAAAAGTTTGCTCTTTTAGATTTATAAACGTTCGACCAATGCAGGAAATGACAAGTGATTTTCATCACTCGGTAGACAATTGCAACATCTCTGTCTGAAAAAATTGCAACTTTCAATGAAAACGTTAACTAAACAAATACTTCATAAATCCACACTGTGATTCGTATTATTAAAGCATACTTTATGAAACGCATGCAACATCAGGGACCGGCTTATGATTTATTAATAAGCTGCTTTATTTATAAAACGGTTAATACATAAAATTAAAAGTAGTAAACCTATATTTGAATAACAAAGGTCTCGGAAAATGGATGCTTTAATTGTTCTGATGTTATAAGCAGATGAATTATAGCATCGTAAATTCAAGTATTGTTGTGATTTATAGAAAACTCGGTAGATGAAAAAGGAAAGAAAGAAAAAAAAATATTCAAGCATTCGCATACATAAAAGCATGGCGGAGGGTTGGGTGGGAGGTAGGGCAGGGGGAGGGGAGACTCATTATATGCTCTATTAAACCGAATAAAGCGATTGGTAAGCATATTCTAGGCAGTTGAAAGCCAATCATTACCCCCCGTCATACGGGGTACATTACACATTCATTTACGACATTATCTCTCCAAATTATTAGCTTCATTGGATATTCCGGGCTATAGTACGATACGCCATGATTTTTCGTCTCTCCCGGCAATTGTTCCCCATGTGCATCAAATGTTAAAAACAAAAGTATAAAAAAAAAAATCCAATCATAACAAAAATGCCCGACCATCGATTCATCCCACAACGAGACATGGACTACGACTATGACTACGACTACGAGTTTCCCTGGAATATCGAGACCCGCGGCCCGAGTTCTTATGATCCCGAGGAAGACATAGGCACGCGGTTATCTCTCGGCTCACAACAGCAGATCGCCGAGTATCGTGAGACTATCGGCAAACTGCGGCTCGACGAGCCTCGGTGAAATAATTCATCGTGGCGGGGGTGAGGCCACGAGGAGGAAAGCGACCGCGAAATACGCGAAGTTCTCGCGCGCCTGGGAACAATGCGAACTACCCGCGGCTCTCATTGTCGTCGAGTCCAACCGCAGATAGTTTTCTCCGGCTAATGATCACGCGGGCGTCGTGGGTGTCGCCCGGGCCGACCGCACGCGACACCGGAAAAATGCCGAGCGCCCACATGTCCCGCGGAGCTGAGGTCCCGGCGGAGGGAGACGACCGCGGGGCCTCTGAGTTTATAGGCCCATTGCGAAGCCGTTGCGGTGAGTCCCGCGGCAATGGAAATTCGCGCGCTGAAATATGCCGCTTTTTATTTGGCGCACGGTGGCTTTCGCCGCTCGGGCCCGTCGTCGAGCCCACCGGACGCGCTGCGGCGGCTCGCGTCAACCTTACACCTGCGCACCCGGGCTGACGTTGACGGCACGGAGCTGCAACTTCGAGACGACGACGAGGACGAGGGCTACTATTACGACGACATAGACGACGACTACGACGACTACGACAATGTCCAAGATACTCGAAGCTCAGCGAGCAGGTTGTTGCTTGCCACGACTTTCCTTTCGAGCTTTCCTCCAAACTCGAGCCAAAGTCCTTTTAGCGTGGAATT
>NW_011948418.1:1577373-1579320 GCF_000503995.2 Ceratosolen solmsi marchali
AAGGGGTGGGGGGGGGGGGGGGGGGGGGGGGGAAAGGAGGCGAGAGGCGAGAGGCGTGGGTTCAAAAGCGACATTATTACGAATGGGTATTCTCGGGCGCGGTCGCACAGGAGTAGACAACAATAACGATGCTTCGAACGATCTTTTCTCCTCGGCACCGCTTCGCCTCAGCCTCCCGATCGCCTTCTCCCCGTCCCGGTCATTACAGTGCGAGAAAGGCGTTATCGCGTGCACCCGCCATTTTTTTGAATATATCTCTTCGAGCGGCTGTGAAATTTCGGCCCGCGAAATCTCGTCAACCGCAGGAGCCGTGTCGAGGGCTGTAGCTTGCGGCCGATTTTCGGCACGCGATCCGCTTCCGAAGCGCCTGGGCTTTCTCATGTCTCCCGCCGAGACGAGTTTCCGCATATCCCGTGCACCGAATCGTATTGGATCTCCGTACGGGCTGCACGATAACGTCCAATTTTTTTGGCCGAAATTTCGGGTGCCCCTCGTGCGATCGGGGTACTCTTATTATTTGCGCTGCTTTGGACGTGTGCCGATATATATATATATATATATATATATATATATATATATATATATAATGCTTTTGAGCGCTCCGTTTTTCATTTTTCAAGCCGCATAATGGCAGGTTAAGAAACTAAAGACGCGCCTGTTGCTTTTGTCATATTTTTATATGCAAGCGGAAATCCACAATTCCTTTTCACGCAATTATGATAGTTTGGGAGTTCCAGTATTTTGCGTTTCGCTAGTTATGCTAATTTTCATTCTTATTCCTTAGAGCCAAGTCTTCTGTAAATTTGACTTTTGAAATTCCGTCGATTATTTCAATTATTTTAATGCTCGATACACAGCGGCATGAAGCCCCGACAATTAATTAATTGAACCACTGCTATTCCAGTTTGTCAATTAAAGTAATTTTACATATAGCACTACGTTTCGTTACAAAAAAAAAAAAAAAAAAAAAAAAAAAAAAAAAAAAAACAGAACAAAACAAAAAACAAAACAAAACAAATGAAACAAGAACAACAAAAAAACAAACAAACCAAGAAAAGAAATATTCTATCGAAAAATTAAATCTTTCTTTAACAATATTCCACGTATCATCCATACATAGAAATTATTCGATCAAATTATTGAATTTCAAGTTTGTAATTTTAATTTAGTAATGAACGTATACTACATGCATATTGAGTAAAAAATACTTACGACAAATGTAGCTAAAAATATTTAGACATTATTATTAATATCTGCGTTAATCATTATTCATACTCGGAGATTAATGTTTTAAAAGTAAAATTATTCACAGCCAATGCATCGGGGACTATCGATTATTATTATTATTTCATGTAATGGGAGGAAGAAGCAAAGTATGAAAACAAAAAAATCATTAAACTTATTAAATGCATGTAATTTTAAATTCTATATGTCATAAAGCTCGAAACCCATTCACAGCGATTAGGAAAATTAACAAATGATATTTCATACGAGATTCAAAGAAAAAGCTCGAACGATATATATCCATTTCATTAAGATGCTTGTATGGACAGCAAACGAAAAGAAAAACCAACTCTACCTATCCTTTTCACGTGTCCGACATCGATAGGGAAGTAAATCATAACTATAAGTGAATTTCGGAATCGCGCACGCGCGCCTCTACTCACAATGTCCTGCATTCGCTTCGACAATCTTTCTTAGCCGTAAAACAAAGGCAGTTGCGCCAAATCGTGTCTTCGACACGCAATTGACCAATTACAGTAAGAATCCTACAGCGCGAGTTCATTGACGCGGCGCAGAGGAATAAATTTTTAGTCACGCCGATCGAAACCGACTGTAACTCGTCAGCAAATCAAAAGCAGAAAAAATTATTCCCTCGTTGAATTTTCAACACGCAAGCTGCAACGCGAGCGACTCTTTAAGGCGTCGCGCATCTTTTATGTTAAA
>NW_011948418.1:1579346-1582304 GCF_000503995.2 Ceratosolen solmsi marchali
CGCCCCCCCCCCCCCACCTCCCTCGTTACTCCCTCGACAATTTCGTGGCTTAATCTTGCATCGCCAGCATCCACGTACAGCGCGATAAGAGTCGTTTACTTTTGTCGAGTACACCCTATCGAGTCCTCGCCCATGCTGGCCGTTCGATCAAATGGATCGACCGGTCGCGATCCAGTTCCCGATGGCCCAAAATCCCTGGGAGGTCTCGCGGACGCGCGCGTCTCGACTGCGATTGCGAGAGCTCTTAAATTTGATAAACGTGGGCGCGCAAACTGCCTCCGCGAGCCTTGGGGCCCTACGATATTTACTGCTCCGCGATACTGCACGCAGCGCTTGCATTGCGATAATCGCGCTTGTCGGTGTGGGTGACTCTGATAATTACGGTCGCTCGTGATTCGTCGCTCACTCGCGCATACAAGCGCGCTTGCCTTAATTTTAATGGCCCTTTGTTCGATAAGAAATATTGCGACGAGAGAGGCTTTACGTACGGGCCCATTAGGATCGGCGTTCGAATTAATATTGCCTTGGAGTCCTAACAATTAACGACCAAAGTCCAGGCGTATTAGTATTATCGTGCGGGCTTGCGAATTAGTTGAAAATATCAATTTCATTTGCCAATTTAGAAAGGTACGTTTGCGCTCGATTCTTCGCATTGCTGCTTTTTCTAACCTAATGAAAAAACTTAATAAAACTCTAGACGGCGATTGGCTAATTTAAAAGAAAATAGAAAAAATTTGTCGCGCATATTAGGGGAGAGTTCCGGTAAGCATACGCTTCGCCAATCAAATTATATGAAGTAAAATTACTCTTTACGATGGCACTTGTATTTACGAGGTGATTTCGTTTTTAAAAGTAAATGTATAGAGATAAGCTTCGTACAAATCGTAAAATATATACATTTATCTTTTGTATTTTTTTAATCGCCCCAACGTACGCCATTTAAAATTACTCTCTCGTATGAAAGAAGCTATGAGTAATAGCAATGTTCGTGCCTTTTAATTTTATTTATTATACTATTGTTTAGAAGATTCGGTTAATGTTTACTCTAGAAAATAAATTGATAACTCATAATATTAGCGCTCGGAAGATTACCAAACTTTTGTCAGATTTCATTAATATAATAACAATAAGGAAAATGTAATAAATTGTGAACAAAATGGATTGTTTTATTCGTGTATTTTTTTCGTTTTTTTTGTTTTTTTTTTTTGTTTTTTATTATTTTTTTTTTTACATACGTATGTATTATTGAGACAAAAGTGTAAAAGGAACATTATGATAGTGGTTAAAATAATTATTTTACCCTATAAGGCGAATGGATTGTAAGAAGTGTTAATTAATTTGTGGATAGGAAATGGATTTTTTGAAAATAAATTGATTTGCTCTGTTCTCTCAACTTATATTTATTATTCGAGTATAAACATACACTCGTTCATAGTACCGATAGTGATGGACGAAAAATCGTTTGTTCTCAATGCGAGTAAATATATTTATTTGTGGGATGAAAATATTAATAATCAATTGTGTAAACTCTATTTTAAATTCGATCTAAAGCATTATGTAGTTTACATAAATGATTAAGAATTTGAACAGATGGGCGCCATCGATTTTGGCTTAGGTAGCACAATAAGACTAAGGAAAACAGAGAAACTTGAACTCGGGTGTTTGGTTAAAAAATCACAATGCAATGCTTAATGCATACATTGAACGCAAGATGGTGAAATATGAAAGAAAAAGGGTTGGGGTTGTGGGGGGGGGGGGGGGGTTGGGGGCGGTGGGGTGCGCGAGTTAATATACGTAATATGAACGGCGTATGAAACCATATGAATGAAAATACAAGCGTTTCATATTTTCAATATAATTTATGCATGCCAGCTAAGTTTAATGGGCACGAAAACGGAGAGGAGCAGAGATTGAGCGAACGAGGGAGTAATTGAGGAGCTGAGAAATGGGTGGACAAGGCGAGGGAGGAGCGTAAAAGTAGGAAAGACAAAGCGAATACGAGGGCGAACGTTTATGTCGACAGCGACGATGACAACAACGACGACTACGACGACGACGACGACGACGACGACGACGACGACGACGACGACGACGACGACGACGACGACGACGACGACGACGACGACGACGACGACGACGACGACGACGACGACGACGACGACGACGACGACGACGACGACGACGACGACGACTACGACGACCACGACGACCACGACGACGACAACGACGACCACGACGACGACGACGACGACGACGACGACGAGGACAAAATGACGATGACTTGACGTGCTAATCTATGCAATATTTTTGTCGCTTAAGGGGCTGCTCATAACGCTAAGGACGAATGAGCAATTTTTTACATTATCAATAGATATTAGAAATTACATCCATTTAAATTGTGACAAGATGAACGCGTGTCAAGATCCTTTCGAGTGACCTTAAATTGATTCATAGCCATTGTACTTCAAACTATCCCATCGATCATTCAAACGATTCTTATTATCGCAATACTATTATCACATTGTAAATTAAACGTGGGTGTATTATTTGAAATCAATTTCTCTTTCGAATTAGGGATACCGGACAGTCTGATATCAAGCGCAAACTTTAATCCCACCGGACCCTCATAATCACGTAAATTGCTATACATAGATTCCCCCGGTGCAGCGGTCGCAGTTAGTTTCGCAAGGGAGCTCGTTCGTTTCCCAAGGAAAAATCGCCGGCTAAGCGAAAGCCCTTGGAGTCACTTGACCACGGCGCCATTGTGAGCGGCCCCTAATCCTCGGGAACCCGGCGAACAAAGCGCCAAAGTGACTGCGAGCGGGGGTACGACGGCGCTCGTTAATGCGCGTCCACGCGAAACATAATGCTCCCATCGCAAGCGCTAATAGTCGTTCGGCGACGCGACGACAAGCTCTCTCTCTCTCTCTCTCTCTCTCTCTCTCTCTCTCTCTCTCT
>NW_011948418.1:1590767-1604080 GCF_000503995.2 Ceratosolen solmsi marchali
ACGACGACGACGACGACGACGACGACGACGACGAGGACAAAATGACGATGACTTGACGTGCTAATCTATGCAATATTTTTGTCGCTTAAGGGGCTGCTCATAACGCTAAGGACGAATGAGCAATTTTTTACATTATCAATAGATATTAGAAATTACATCCATTTAAATTGTGACAAGATGAACGCGTGTCAAGATCCTTTCGAGTGACCTTAAATTGATTCATAGCCATTGTACTTCAAACTATCCCATCGATCATTCAAACGATTCTTATTATCGCAATACTATTATCACATTGTAAATTAAACGTGGGTGTATTATTTGAAATCAATTTCTCTTTCGAATTAGGGATACCGGACAGTCTGATATCAAGCGCAAACTTTAATCCCACCGGACCCTCATAATCACGTAAATTGCTATACATAGATTCCCCCGGTGCAGCGGTCGCAGTTAGTTTCGCAAGGGAGCTCGTTCGTTTCCCAAGGAAAAATCGCCGGCTAAGCGAAAGCCCTTGGAGTCACTTGACCACGGCGCCATTGTGAGCGGCCCCTAATCCTCGGGAACCCGGCGAACAAAGCGCCAAAGTGACTGCGAGCGGGGGTACGACGGCGCTCGTTAATGCGCGTCCACGCGAAACATAATGCTCCCATCGCAAGCGCTAATAGTCGTTCGGCGACGCGACGACAAGCTCTCTCTCTCTCTCTCTCTCTCTCTCTCTCTCTCTCTCTCTCTCTCTTGCTCCTCCTCGCTCTCTGGCTTTTGCGAGCTCGTAAAGCCAGCGGGCAGAACACCCACGCGAGGCCGAGACGAGTATGATTCACTCGGTCGGCGCGACGATGGATCTTCACCTACACTAAATCACCGGTCCGCGCGCCTCCCCGCGTCTCGCCATCCCTCGCACACTCCCTTCCGAGAATACGAGCTCATTTGTCTACCATCGAATTTATGCTTTATTACATTTGTCACATTTAGGAAGTCCATTTGTTCTCCCCGTCCTCGTCCTCCTCTTTCTCTTCTTCTCGCCTTTCGTCGCTGCTCTACTCGCTGTCGTCTTTTACCCGCGATCGTTCGTACTGACCTAAATTGGATTGCGAAACGATTCGACTCATACGCTCCCTTACAATGTCAATGCCACATTTTGATGACAAATTTTCGCGTGGAGAAAATTTTTTCCCTCGCTAGTATTTCAGGCCCTTAAGATTAATGACCATTTAACGCCAGACGTATCTCGATAAGAAAATTTTTTTAAAACCAGATCATTAGAAGAAATTTAAATTACAATCGTACATTCTTTTTTGGATCGATAGTTTATCTAATTATAGATTTGTAATTTGGCTAAAATACAATAAAATACAAATACGGTAATTAAAAAATTGAGTTCACTGCGTGACATGAAAGTAAGATACTTACGAGAGTTTATAATAAAAATAATAGGATGTTTCTTTCTTTCTTTCTTCTTTTTCTTTTTTTTTTATACATTTACATAATATTTTCAATTTTTAGGATAAATAATGTTTGCTACATACTTTTTCACAGAAGAGAGTTTTCATGGAGATTTTGTTTTGGGAAATGCAAAAAAAAAAATGTTTATCACTCTTTAATAAATGATATTCTACATTATACAGGTAAGAATATTAATGTTGTCGAAAAATAATAATAAATTTTGTAAACGAGAAATAAATTAACAATACCTCATTTTAATTATATACTTCCAGATAATTAATTGAATTTTGAAATTATATTTGTGGTTTATCGAAGAAAATGCATTTCAAAGAATCTTGGTTTCAGTACTTTCATTATTTTAGACATTTTTCGTTGAAATTACGATCTATAAAGTATTTCTCTCCTCTCTTTTAAGATATTCTGGTACTATATTTTTTTCTTTTTTTGTAATACGCATAGGTCAGGCAACGATAAATGCTTACTTAATTGTAAATATATAATCAAGGTATTATTGGCTTTAGTCTCGGCGTTTATTGTGCTCCCACTTCTTCTATGGACTCTAGTAGATATCAATGCGAATCAAGAGCTTTAAGAAATATCTATACGAACAGCAGGAACCCGATTGCGCACAAGAGAAGAATGGGGGAGAACGAGAGAGAGAGAGAGAGAGAGAGAGAGAGAGAGAGAGAGAGAGAAATACAGACAGACAAACAGACAGACAGACAGAGGTAGAGCGTGATGGAGAAGAAGAGGGAGAGAGAGAGAGAGAGAGAGAGAGAGAGAGACAGAGGATGAGTGAGCGCGAGGAGAGGGGAGCGCAAGCAGCAACAATCAACCAGTACATACTTGAAAAACTTGGAGAAACGGAGGAGTCGGACGAATATCCAAGCACTATTACGAAACAAGGAAAAGGCTATGAAGTACCGATGTACACCACAGGCACACACAGAAGGTGATTTTCAACGCGGGCGCGCGTGTGTGTGTAAGAGAAGGAGAGGAGAGTGAGAGAGAGAGAGAGAGAGAGATGAAACAATTTTTTTCGATTCGTCTGCTGGGCTGAAACGCTCGTATTTACGTAAGTGGCATATCCAAGGGGCATAAGGAAAATGGAGCATTTGAAGAAGTAGCGGTGACGAGGAAACGCAGTTAACGCCCCGGGACGTCTGAAATTTTCTGAATGCACTGTTTCCAAACAGCCCACCGACTTACGAACGCGTTCAATAATTCAGGAAAGTTTCTATTGTAACGAAGATGCTGCATGCGGGTATACTTCCTTTTTGTGTATTCTTTGCCGCCTGTAAAGTGACCAGCACATGCTCTTAATCTTTCGTTCCTTCCTTTTTCCTAGATTTTGAGCAAAAAATAGCCACAAATTACTTTCCCTTAACTTTTAATAATTTCACCAATATATATTTCCATCATTTAGTTGTTGAATTACTTTGGAGCATCGATGAATTTTCAATTTACTAGTATTAATTGAATTTCGAGCGTTTCTAAGGCACAAGATTAAGATAATCAAGTGATAACATTTACATTGCGCATAGCGAGCCGTTGATTAAGCTTGACTATTATGAATCGAAAAATATGCTTCACAAGATACGAAGGAATGCATTTCGAGAATTAACGAGGCAGTTGTTACGTTTGTTTAATATCAGTCATTATGAGAGTAAAGGGAATTTCACATAAAGAATTAATTCCAAAAATCGAATACGAAATGTCAAAGTTACGGAAGATAAAAAGAATTATTTTTGCGGAGATTTTGTTTAAAGTAACCTTAAAAACACGTGTATAACATGGCCGCGCGCCAACTCTTAATTAATTAAATCTTATCTAAATTGCATATGAATTTTAATATTACATCCGAGGCTAATTCATAATTCCCGGCGATTATTAATATGAAAATTTATTTTCGACTCGTGAGTCCATTAAGTAAATGCATTAAGCTAATGTGAAGTATCGAGGCATTTTCTACTTTATGCTGCAATAAATAAAGACAATAAATAAATTTTATTACGGCACGAATGTATGTTTAGAAAAACTCTTTTTCCGTTAACTTCTTCCTTTATCAGTAAACATTAGACGATAAAATGATCTTGCGGTGGTTCCGTTACAAGTGTCAATATTAAAATGGAACTTCCGTCGCAATAAATATCCTTTTATTAATGGATAATATTAACTGTATTATCTGAAAAAGAGAACTGAGAATCTGAAAAATGCTTATCCACTGGAAAAACTGCACCTTGAGAAAAAGTGCATTCGCAGATGTAGGCAAAGCGGCTTACATTTAGCTCGTCTAGGACACGCACAATAATCGTCATGATTGTGCAAAACGTATTTGCACGCCACGCGATGCATGCACTGCTCTCCCGCGACATCCGGTCTTCCATGTTTATTATGTGTGCGCGTGTGCGCTCTCGCGCGAGTTTCTGTTCCCAGCCTCTTCCCGCCCTCTTGTCCTCTACCTCTTTCTCTTTTTTGCTTCCTTTTTAATTTCGCCAAAAGAGTTAAGAAGCAAGGGCGACTCGATTTACGTGGGCTCGTCGTAAACGCACACGCATAAATGAAAGGCGAAATCAAAGAGCCGAGAGTCGGAGTGAAAGTTAAGTGCAAGGACATGTGCATACAGAAATCGAATAAAAAGACTGAGGAGAAGAAACAAAGAGAGCAAGGGAATGAACAACGAGGAGAGTGTTTTTATTCTCGAGCGGGGTATTAAGAGGAAAGAGAAAGGAAGTCATGTGCAGGAGGAGATTTTTGAATAAGCTGAATACAAATTTATAAATGCTGTTAGTTTAGTTGTACTGCCACCGCTTACATGTCTCATTCGTTTTGCCAATACTTACTTGCTTTACTCTTTATACGCATTGTAGATTACCCTTTATCTTCGAATTTAACATATTTTATATTATGACGTAGGAGCGACGAAAATTTATCGGACTACTACATGTCCTTTGCGAAAATTTGCCTACCGGGTATTGCAAAATTTATTGAAACTTTAACAACTCCTCGGCATTTATTATAATTACCGGGACAAATTATTAAATAGAAGTTGTACATTTTTAGTCCCAAGCGTGAAAGCAAAGCTAATAAAAATGATAAACACTGGGTCTATAAATATAGCTTATATAATTTATTTAATGAAAGAGCGAATTTCTTTAACGAAAACACACGTTCGATATCGTTTATATCCCTATTTAATAATAACTCTCAAACATTTTCAAAACAAGTAACGCATATGCTGTTTCTAAAGTAAATATCATGTCTGCAAGGTGTAAGAGGTCGCAAATGTCAGTCTAAAATTTGTTAAAAAGTGGGTCAACAACGTCCACGTTCATTAATTGCAAATTATTAATGAAATAATGCTTCTCACGTCGTGCATCGAGCCGTGTTTTCATAAATAAAAACCGGACAGAAGCGTGAGAATGTATGTAAAAAATTGCAAAATAAAATTCTTCAAAATATTGAATAAGCCAATCGATAATTCGAGGCCGACTGAGGGGCACTCGTGCAATCCTTCATGCAATCCTTCCTCTCAATACCGACGACGCGCGACTCGACGAAGAATCGCAAAAGCGCGATGTGGCTTGGACGACGGGGGGATAAATGGCTGCGGGATGGGGAGGGGAAGGTGGATTTTTTTTGGGGGGGGGGGAGTAGGCTAGAAAACAAGCAAGCATACATGAGCGATGTACAACGTAGAGTACAAAGTGGTGCGCTTGTGCGGGGACCAACTTTGGAGGTCTGAAGTCGATGGGACAATGGCTCCTTATACGAGGGGGTTTGACTCCCCATTGGTTTGTTTATAAATACGCGGGCTATACGACGGATCACGGGGAGAGAGAGGGTGAGAGAGAGAGAGAGAGAGAGAGAGAGAGAGAGAGAGTGTCATCGTAATAATGCGAAAACGAGGGTGGGAGAGACGAGCGAGGTCCCGAGCCCAAAAGAAAAAAGGACACCTGGCCCATCCCCCTTCCCGATCCACGGCGAATGACGTCACACCCGGGGCTCCGTTACTTTACGCCACGTCACTTTGGCGCGGGTCATGCGAAATCATGCCTATCCAACATTAAAATTATCTCTCATAAAGTCGACGATGCCTTAAGAAATTTCTTCGATTCGCCAAACGATAAGTTTAACTGTAAAAAAATTATGGAACCGCTGCTGGACTTGCGATGCAAATCCTATCGTCCTGATATTCAGCGAGTCCTCGCTATTAGGACTCGTGAGAGATCAATGAACATGCGCGGCTTGATATTGGCGAGAGGTATCGGGTAAATCAATTAATGCATGCTCGCTCTAATTATCTGCTCGTGTGAAAGGAACCTTTTATTACACAAGGTAAATAAAATTTGTTTCTTACATTAAAGTTCGTTGATTACAGAACGCGGAGATTAAAGTTCGCGCGCTAATGGATATATTCTCACTTTTTTCTTAACTTTCAAACACTCCGCATGATATCAATAATTAACCATTACAAAATACACATTGACTGGGCAAAATGAAGAAAATTATTGAAAGTTCTGACACATTTCTTATTTACATCTAGTAATGTCCTACTGCGTATTGATTACATAAAATTGTGTACGTGTTTTTGTAATTATTGCAACGAATGAACGTTATATTTATGTATTAGAGTCTCTACGACTTCTCAAATATACAGTAGCATGTTATTTATAATCAGGCTTATAAGTGTCTTGTAAGCATATTCTTAACGGATAATTTACGTACTTGGTAATTATGACACGAATCTTAATATTAGCCATCATGTACATAAAAGTTGCTCAGCTTCGCTATATCTTCATTTTCATAATTACGCCGTTGTGCATGTTGTAGAGTACATCTAAATTGCAACAACTTATACATTAGCGAGGATTTGCCAGCATCGCAGCCTTGAGTAGTACCAAAGAACATAATTCTAATAATAGTTCTGCTGCTGGGATCTGCGGCGCACAATTCAATCGTAATGGCAAGGATTAATTTATATTCGTAAAATTACATTGAATTTTTAATGAATTCGGCGCTATACTACAATTAATAATAATTTCTATGTATTCGTTGATATTTGACGACAAAAATATATGTAAATTAACGTTAAATTAACGTTGAGTGTTCGATCGCTTAGGTATTTCAATTGAAAAAGCAATAGATGCATACACCTGCCTGTTGCTCCGTATTAAAGTAAAATCTTATTATAAAATGGCAATATTACTCTTTATCATTTGAAAACCTCATAAAATACGACGAATATATATAAACTTCACGCAGACATCAAAAAATTATGTCTAATTGTCGATAGTCCTTTAGACGTGGTTAGGATATAAAAATATCCATAAGAAACACGTGTTTCGTGAACAACGCAGCCACAGGCATAAACTAAAGTTTCGCTTAGGTCGTTCGTAGCATTGGGCTCGAATACCCGACTTTAAAGAACTTTGGCCAGGAAGAGTACGAATTCAGATAATTGCGGGAAAACCGTTACTCCCGGGGTCCCTCTGACGTGAAATATAGATTAATCGTAATGAACCTCCCCGCCTCATAACCTTGAGGTCTTTGTAATATCTCGTTCCGTAGTCTCTTGTCCCGAATCCCTTCTTACCTAAAAGTTTCTCATTGTCAGCCAGGCGACAGCTCGCTCAAGTGGATGGATCCTCTCGTACTCTCCTCCTGACCCCTAACCGTCTGCTCTCTCTTACTCTCTCTCTCTCTCTCTCTCTCTCTCACACACTCTCTCTTTATCTATCTATCTATCTATCTATCTATCTATCTATCTATCTATCTATCTATCTATCTATCTATCTATCTATCTATCTATCTATCTATCTATCTATCTATCTATCCGCTTTATCTATCTATCTATCTATCTATCTATCTCTCTCTTAGCGCACGGAGAAATAAGAGCCAACGAGCACGGGCAGTTGCAGAAGCGAGGGCAGTGCCGCTCTCTGGAAACGAGGGCTGGTTTTGTCCTCCGGCCCTCCGGTCTACCGGTCGTCCCGAGGGAATTCAACGCAGGCGCAAAAAAAAAGGGGATCGCGAGGCCACCGCGCGCACCTGCGCCCCAACAGCTCCAGGGTGAAATCACTTCAACTTAGGCGAACGCGCACGTATTGACAACGATATGGCTTTGGGCCGTCCTAATTTATGTTTTTTCGTTCGCAATGATCTTAGCTCGTATGGTCTATGGATTGGAGATGGATTTTTCGCTACGTTGAGTGGCGAAATCGGAGCGGTCTTTTCGCACAATTGATGCTCAAAGAAAATCTTTAGATAATATTTTTTGCACGTTTGTCAACCATTAAACGACACTACGCGCAAGAGTTTAGTCGTGTTATTATAAACAATTAATGCGAAAAGTTCTAGTCTTTCTAGTATTCCTCAATACGCAATGACTTATTGGGGCGTGTGATTCGTTATAATAGAAATTTGATTAGTGTGTCGTTTAATTAACGAATAATGTAATCTCTGTATTTTTTGTTTTAACCACCGTAACAAATATTATACTAGCGTTTTCGGGAAAATGGTGAATAAAGTAAAACGAGGGGCGATGATACAAAAAGAACGTATGACATTGGATAAAAGATTGATTGGAATTTTCTGTCAGAGGTGTTTTTTTTGTTTCTGTGTTTTTTTACAATATCAAAAAAAAAAAAAATAAAAAAAAAAAAAAAAAAAAAAAAAAAAAAAAAAAAAAAAAAAAAAAAAAAAAATATGAACGAGCGACAAGATTAAATCTTGGATATCGGTAATTTGTAATTAAAAATGTTCATCGGTAGTCAATTTACATTTCTACGCATCGAATTTTCAATTGACATATGGCAATGGATAAATGGAGAGCTTACTTTATGAGTTTATCATACGAGCGTATAAATTATAAATTATTTATCTTCGGTCTGTGAGAATAAAAAACAAAACACAAAAAACAAAAAAGAAACAAAGAAAAAAAACACGAATGAAACAAGAAAAAAGTCAAAGGGAAAAATAAACTAAAAAATAAAAGAAACTAAAATAAAACAGCTTTCAGTTTCATTAGTTTTGAAAAATACTTAAATTATCTCGCGTAACGCGCGTATAACTTAAAATATTTTTCATCGTACGGATAAATAAATACTTATGACCTACGTAAGTAGATTATAAATACGAAGTTGCAATGCGCAAGTGAGTAATGAATATGACATACGAATCGCTGCTAATAATATCGAATTATACAGTGAAATGAATAACCAATGCCCGGCATCTACACACGCGCATATACATAGAATGGTTGACCAAGTTGTTTGTATTGACCAGAACGCTGTCAAGGCATTAAGAAGAGAAGAAAAAAGACTCAAAGTGTTTTTATAGGAAAGTTTCGTATATCTTATAACGCGGAATATAAGACTAGGCCGAAGTCAATAATCAAGAGATTAAAGGAAACAATAATGAGGATAGCGAGCGGCGTTCGTTAGAGCAGAAGATATATTAGGAATCCTGTATTAGGAAATCGCCGGGAGGAGCGGGGAATAAGTTATCATGTTTAATCGCGGGCTGCGAAGACGCAGTTGCATCTGTTCGTCAATCCTCGCCCCGATGGACACTTTTCTTCCCCTGGAGCGGATCCAAATCCGGCAAAGTGACCCAAGGGCTAGCAGCCTGCGCTCACCCCTCGTGATCGTGAATGTCCGCGAAGTCGAGCGAGCTACCGATGGGGAGAGAGAGAGAGCGAGATGAGAGCGCGTGCGTGCGTGCGAGAGATTGTGAGGGAGCGCAGGGGGAGAGTGATGGTGATGATGGTGATGATGGTCATGATGGTGATGATGGTGGTGATGGTGGTGATGGTGGTGATGGTGGTGATGATGGTGGCGCACCCTCCCGGCTCCTTATCTGGCACCCGGGGGGAAAAAACCACCCCGTGGTACGTGTAACCGCTGTGGGAACGGCCATAGTAAGATTGCAACGACCGAGTGGCGAAAGTAACGGAGCGGACGTGCCGTTGCTTTGTCTTCGCCTGGCTTTAAAGACCGGCAGCCTTACCTTACAGGTGGAGATTCCACTCGCGGGATATGGGGTGGGACGGGATGAAGGGATGGATGGATGGGAGAGGGGCGCTCTGCGTTATTTAAATTAAGCCCACCGTTTTCGACGATTTCCCATTGGCATTGGCGTTTAAAAATAATTCCCGCGTGGCAGGTCGAAGCCAAGCGAGTATCCTCTTTATTTAAATCGGGGACTGGCGAGATGGACCGTGAGCGATAAGCCCGAGGAGCTCTAAGATTTCCGTGTGTCTATTAGCCGAGGCTTCTGGCTTTGTCCGTTGTTTTATTATCCACGGAGCGATGCTCGATCGGATCTAAGCGCGAGATTCTGCGAATTATGAAGCCGATGACGCGTCGTGGCCCTCGACGCTGAGGTGAACGGCTCGGCTCTCGAGTTCACCTAAGGCGGTAAATATGATGGTCGTTGTGGAAGGTTCGAAGCTCTGTTTTCTGGAACATGTTTGCAGGGAGGTTAGCTCTAATGGGCGATTTAGCGATTTTGTTTGGATGTGCTCGCGGTCTTTATTGGGATACTACAATAGAGGTAGTAACTGTCGAGTGGAAAATCAGTTTTAATCAATTGCGGATTAGGGCGATTATCGTACAATGGAAAATCTTTAATGGGAAACGGTGATAGCGAAGAATTTTCGAAATAATAAACGTCACTCGTTTTTCATGGGCGATTGGCAGTTTATTAAATGACATTAATTTCCATGTGCATTTCCATAATTCTATATAGCGCAATTGCATGCGAATATAAAGTAAAAGAAATTATTGGAGTAGTCACGTTATATTATACGGCGACTTATGTGTTGTTGAGAAATGTGCTCCGATAGATAAATAAGCAGAGCAAATTATTTATACATCTAAATGATTTTATTTGAAGAGCGAGCGTATGAAACGTCAGTCGCACACGTAAGAGTCGGTAAAGCAACTAGTTAGTTTTTATTACTTTTTACTCGAAACGAAAATGAAACTCGCATTCTACGCGGTTTCTTAACAACTGCCACATATGGCGCTATCTTTCCATTTATATTTACGATAGTTCAAATAAGTTTTGTCCGTCCCGTGTCTCACGAAATAGTTGCTCATTCTACAATTGTTACATAGAGACATATAACAACGGCACTCCTCTTTTCTGCAAGTCTCGCTTTATTATTAATTCGTTGATTAATACAATAGGGGAAAGTAGATTCGTTCGAGGTGACGCATAAGACGGATATTGTTTTAATTTGTATTTGAACAAATACACGATTAGGATTTACGTATTAAGTACGTTACGCGGCATTGAAAGAGGATGGATGTAAAATTGATGAAACTTTTTTTATATTTAATCATTTTTAGTTGACGTTGTTTATTCCCCTCTCACTCTTACTACCCCCCCCCCCCGCCCCCCCCCCTCCTCTCTTTCTCTCTCAATAATCTTACAGTAAAATAGTTTGGTTCGAGATGGCAAAGTTAACGACGTCCTAACGTGGATGAGAATCGCTATTTTCCAAACGACTACTATGATTCTCAATTATTCTATTCATTAATCCATTGTAATAAATACTTATTAATTTATATAAATTCGTATCGTCAGTTCAATATTCAAACGAACGAAAAGTTAATGATACCTCATATACCTTATTAAATATATATTTTTCAATAATAATAATAATAATAATGATAATGATAATGATAATGATAGTAATAATAATAATAACAACAACAACAACAACAACAACAACAACAACAACAACAACAACAACAACAACAGTGACAACAATATTACTAATAATAATGTCGAAAATCTAATTTACCGATTGGAATTAAAAGTGTCAATTGCAAAAGAAAAGAAGGAGTTAGGTTAAAGCGTAGATAAGGAAAAATGGCGTATTAGCGAACGTGGATGTTCAGATCTGTAATGAATTAATCGTTTTGTTCGTGTAGAAGCTTTTTCCACAACTTGGTATTTAATGCTTATGTAGATACGTTGATACGAATACGAAACGGAAGATATTTATTAAAAACTGGTTCACCACCATTTATGATTTATTTCTCTCCTACTACAAACCAGCTCGAAAAAATCGCATATTTTCTCACTTTAATTGCTAGAACTTGCTCCGATAATCTGATACGCAGTCCCATGACAGATGTAAATAATTATTTAAATATATGAGAAATAATTTCAACTGGTCAAATATTCCGACGTTTTGTTTGCTCGTGTCGAGCGTAATCAGGGCCGATCGCATGGAAATTGCGTCGCGCGTTAGATGCTTTTTCCCTTTCCACGTGTTGCGCTATAAGGACGCGAAACAAGTGTCTTCATGAGAAACTGGGCGCGCATTTCCAATCAGCCCCGCATTCTCCCAACGTAACAATGAATCTTCGTAAATAGCAATTATCTATCGGTGGGCAATAATTTATCCGGCACGCTGAAAGCGATAAAACAATTTTTCCGGGCCGGCGGGAAAAGGCGGGAAAGCGCAAAATAAGCGGCCGGAGGGCGGGAGGGAGGGACATTAATAAGTCGAGGCTTATGGTACGCGTATCAAAGGTCTGTGCGAGCCGCGTATAGTTCATATATCTTCTAACGAGCAAAACAACGAAATATATCGCTGATTTATGAGCCGCGCTTCTGCAACTGCTGCCACGCGCTGATGCTTGACACGTGATGAGCGACGGCGCCTTTTGATCTGCCTCTCGCGCAGCGCTTGCGCTGAATCAGCAAAAACTCCCCTGTCACTCAAAAAGACTATCAAAATCTAAAAATAATCGATTTCCCTAATGTCATTTTATGCTACTTAAATCTTAGAGTACGAGCGCGAGTGTTACAAAAATTTCCTACCTGCCGGGGCCTTCCTCGCTCACCTACCCGGATAATAATACCTTAACATATCACCGCGGACGCGTTTCGTCGTAATTCATTTTAATGACAAGCATCGATATTATTGATATTATTTGCCGAGAATTTCATGCTCGCCCTCATCCGTGGAGATACACTTTGCTTCTTACCTTTCTTTCTTTCTTTTTTTTTTTTTCTTTCACCTGCGAGACTTTATAAACTTTTACCGTGCCGTGTAATTAAGAACTTGAATTACATTCCAGCTGAATTGCATTTAAAAGTTTAATGGCGTCAGCATTAAAGCATAATAGCGCGTGATTTTTTCGCAGGTGACAATTAATCAAACATCTCCATTTCATTGATTTTTCGTATTGTTTGTAGGTCGTACTTTCTATTGTAATGGAATATTGTCCTGGACGATGAAAGTATATGTAATAATTAAGAATCGTAGCGTTGCTCGTGACGATGATGGTTTTTGAATGATAATCAGTCCAACTATTGGCGGCCAAGTTGCTCGCGAGTCCTCGTCCCTTCGATTATTAATGATACAATATTTTATAAGATATTATTCAGTTTACAATTATTACAAGTATTACAAATATGTTATATTGTCGGAGGTGTGTTTTTCTCGATGCAATCGTTCTTGACCGATTTTTGCGTCGCTCGCTGTGAAAAGGGTGACGCGAAATTATTAGAACTTTTTTAATATTTATAAATCATTAGCTTAATAAGTGGCCAGTCAAATTCCATGTATAATTATAGTATAATATACGACGAAGTTTTGACTGTTTTTAGAATTTATTACTATACGCCTAAGTAATATGAAAACTTCTTACAATCATTTGTATGTATTCGAATGCCTCGGCAGTAAAGCTTCAATTATCGGGATAAATTAATGTTTATCCACTCATCACTAGCGTGATTGTGGCCGCTGAATGTAAACGTTGTATTCAAATGTAATAAAACGCCAAGTTGCTATTATGCCGGTCAACAATGTTTTGCAAACGAAATGGAATTCATTTGTAAGCCTTCGG
>NW_011948418.1:1604119-1604365 GCF_000503995.2 Ceratosolen solmsi marchali
ATTCAAATTCAAGAGACTTGGAGCGAATGAATCGAAAGATATACAAGCAATACCAGGCTTTTTATTTATCTTTTTATTAGTTTTCTTTTATTTCATTCTGTTTTTTCTTCTTTTTTTTTCAGTAATAGTATTAAAAAAACTGGCGACTTATCAATGAGACGTCTTTGACGAACGAAGTTCGAGCTATATTCGTAAAAATGCATTGGGTGAGGGAGGGAGGGTGGGATGGGTGGGAGGGGGGGGGGG
>NW_011948418.1:1604450-1621005 GCF_000503995.2 Ceratosolen solmsi marchali
GCTCCCGCACAGAGAGAGAGAGAGAGAGAGAGAGAGAGATAGAGAGAGAGAGAGAGAGTGCCGAGTAGAGTAATTAGAACCTCGTCGCTAAAAAGATGCTGAAATATTCTGCGCAAACCCTCCGCCAACGCGTTCTCTTTGTAATATTTGTGCCATTGAACGTGGCGCGCGCGCGTATGTGCTTTCCTGGAATTTCTTATTTAAACGCGCCTCGTCTCTAGCTCGCGAGAACGTGGAATCGACAAATTGGCAAACAGATGTGTTGCGGGCTCGCAATTTAGAGGACAAGACGTAATTCATTCTTGTTATGTCATTTGCGAATTCATGAGATTCACGGAAGAACGGGGGACGAGCAAAAAAAAAAAAAAACTGAAAAAAAAGAAAAAAGAGAGAGAGAGAGAGAGCGAAAAAATGGGAAAAATTGCTATTTTTAGCTGTTGTTGGAGAGAGGTGCTGAGTGATTACAAGGTTCGTTCGAAGATGTGTTGTATTTTTTTCATCTGAAAAGCTTTTTATCCGAGTAGTTGTAATTTGAAATCGGGGATTATGGTGTTTTGCTTAAGAGGAAGTTTTTCCTTTACCGTGCGAACATTTGAATGTTGGTAGTTAGATTTTGTAATTAGATACACGATAGCGCGCTATATGTAAAGATTTGCCTTGTCAATAGTAACATTTATCAATCTTAATAATAAACGCTGCTCAATGTATTTTAGTGTAGCGCTTTTCCGAAAGCGGTAAAGTATCATCCCATTCAGTGTATATTTATATTAAATGCGCTCACGAGCCCACATACAGTCACGTGTCCGGCTATATATGCACGCGCTCGCGCACGCACATTATATGTACGTAAAATTAGTTTTAAATTTGTAGTATTCAAAGCAGGATTTTCGAGATATTATCACCACTGTAATTTCAAATACGATTCAGAAGATCAATTGATATTACAGCGCTAATGCATCACAGCTTGAGTTTTCCTTTTTTTCATTCTTGCGTATTGGAATTTCAACCATTATTTTTAATTAAATATACTACGCGTATGTTAAGTTTGATACATACCGGTAACATTTAATTGCTTGCGTAGACTATGACGCTATTTAGCGCAGATTTATTTAACGCGAAGTAAGTTAGGATAGAAAAATTGCAATTGTTATTACTTTCTTTTTGTCAATGTTCGAAACGATCGGAATTCTACATTTGCGTGCTGTGTGCAGACATTTACAATTTTATCGCAGAAACATTTCTTAGATTTATAATCATTGTAGTATTATTAATTTTTCACGAATGTATAATCTATTTTTGTTACATATTCTTATTACATATTATCTATTTGTTACATCCGCCAAGATATTGCATTTTTTAATTTTTAATCCATTATCGTTTAGCATTCTTAACATTAAACTCGAGTATTATATGTAAACAATATTTTTTATTTCTTATAATTTTTATAAAATATGTCAAAACGCTTGAGCTGAAATTCGAGAGCTCATAAGTATTGAGATATTTTATGAGAATACAATTGAAATATTTATTAATCTGAAAATTGTGATATATTTGACGTTTCAAGTACATTAATATACAATAATTTATACGAGATCTTAAGACAATATTTTTATGTAAAATTTATTTTGAAATAGTATCGTTTAAATTTTGTCGAAATTTTAAATCTTTAAATATAATCTTTCACGGTTGAACCTTTGATATGTAGATATGGATATTTTTAATTTTATAAATCAGCCAGACGTACTTTTCATTACAAAAGATGGACATTTTTATTTTATTTTATGTTGATGTTTAGCATGTTTTATCGAGCGGGTTTTGCCGTTGAATAGTAAATAACGTGGGCGCGAATGATGCTCAAAATATTGAAAACAAAAAAAAAAGAAATATTTTTTAAAAAAATATGAACTACAATAACGGACTCTAACTCGCTTCGACCTCGATAAATTCATGCTTAAACTATATATATCCGGGAGAATCCAAATTTGCAATTTTTCCTTTTGCAAGCTTTTCGTCGGAAGTACGTTAATTGTTCTCTATGAAAAAATTCTCTATGAAATAATCCTTTGTCTCTATTCCGCCTGCCTCCTAAATGTTCAAACATGTTATTAATGAGAAATACGTGTGTTTTGAGTTTGACATGTTTACTCTTAAATAAGGATTGTTTAATTGTTGGTCGTATGTTAATAATGCAGCTATGCATCTAATCATGAATATCCGTTTGAATTATCTGTCCAATAAAATTCGAAGGTACGAAAATTTCAAGAGGTTTGTAAAGTTTGTACGTACACGGTTGCCTTATTCAGCCAGTGAGACGAAACTTTAACGTTAAAGCTTCGGACAAACAGTTACGTACAAACAGTCCAGAATTGCTCAGCGCTGATTAAACGGGCACGGGAATCGGACACTCATAGGCGACAAGGGTTAATTGCGCAATTACAGAAATGACGGTAAGGCGAAAGGGGGCCCGTGGGACTGGGAGGGGGTTTAGGGTTTTGTGGTGATGGGAAGGTACGTAGGATAGCGCGTAAATATTGCCGAGCAATCGGCGACAGAGGACGCGCGATATACTCTCGAGGCTCTTTCGGAGGGGCGATGCTATCTAGTCGTGGCGAGATTAAAGAACCTCGGCGCAAAAGGAGCAAGTTATCCCGGGGTAGGAGCGTCACTTCCGAGCCCCTGCTCCCTGATAAATCGAGCGATTCCGAGTTCAAGCGCGAGGATATCAACAGGTGCTGGTTTACGAGGTGGGCGCAAACCGTGGCCTGATCCCCGCGCGTGCGCCAGCCGACATCGATTCCGATGCAATTTAGATAACCGAAAGCGAGAACCGAAGCCGATCTCCCGGGAGAGGAACTGGCGTGGACCCGCGGCAGTAAATATCGGGCTCCGTGCATGCGTCACCGCCTCGTAATACGTACACGAAAACTTAATGAAACTCGTCGGAGGATAAGCTAGTGGCCGTGTTCGTAGACGATTTAATGGCGTTGTATATAATCGCGGGGCTTTTTGCCCGGGGACTGGCTCCGCTGTCCTCCGGTTGGGAAGCCGCGGGGACGCCATTCGATTCCCGATGCCATTTTCTCCTCTAATGACAGGCGAATCGCTTTTTAATTGAGAAGCGGACTTAAGCTGCCAGCGTAACGACCTGAGTTATTGCGACGCGACGCGTTCGATGACTCGGTGCGCCTGTCCCCGGAATAATAAACAAAGCTCCTTCGAGTTCTCGCGGCTTAACGGCCTAGCGCTACCGGGACCCAGGCTCTTTTGTCCGGAGCGAAAGCTTTTCCGCGGGGCTTTCGCTCGACTGGATATAATGCCATAAAATAGTTTTCCCTCTGTGTCCTGGCGCGTAATGAGTTGTGGCTTATTCCTTATAGGCAATTTCTATCCGACTGGCCAATTTATTCGTAGATATCGGGTTTTTCTTCATTTGGCCAGCCAAAGTGCAGCTTAGCTCTGCGAATTGATTGATTAATGTAATATCGGGGAACATGCTTGCCTGTGTTTGCGAATTAATCATGCCGATTCTTACAATTTAATTAACATTTTTCCTTTTCCTTACCTTGCTCCTCGACAAGCAACAATTTTATAATCAATTTATCAAAAATTTTATTGTAATCAATTGGATTAGCCTTATACGTTCTCCGCCAGCATTCCCACTCCTTTTCCATACGTCATTGGCTCTTTCCATTTTTTACTTCTATCACCAGGATAATTAGCTCGCGTAATAATTAACTTGCATTCTAATACAACGTCACGTTACAGGATAACAAACTTTCCAGCTAAGACGCAACTCAAAGCTTTCGAATTGCCTATCGCCAAAGCGACATCACCCTCCCATTCCACCCCCTTCCCCCTTCACCCCCGTCACCGTCCCCTCCCCGTCCCCTCCCCCCTCCTCCCCCCTATCCACTATCGCCCCATCCCAATCTCTGACAATATGACAATATCGTTAATACGCAGCGTCATTAGGTGTATACAACTGCCCGAAAGCCGATATAGATACTTGGTTACGCAAGTGTGCGATCGCATAAAGACGTCGGGGCATCGAGGAGAAAATGGAGCCGGTGCTTTGTTCACCTAGGGAATACGAGAGCGAGGCTTCATCGAGAGCCACGTAATCGAATCGGCATGCCCATTGCCGCCTATCGTATTTTATGCGAAACAAGGGATACGCCAACGCGACGGGGCCTGGGGCTGGCCCCAGTCGAATGAAAAATATTGTGTGGCCGATAGCTCTCGGTGAGGGACATGGCTCGACGTGGCTTCGATTGTTTTTGAAGAAGAGCCGAGAAGAGAGTCGCAGATCCTTTGATTACTCCTGATTTGTTGGCTCTAGGTATTATTAGTCTTAAAAGTCTTGTTTTACGAGCGAGCGATATCTAATGCTTCATAGGCTCTACTATCTTTGTTTCTACATTCTCGTAGCTTTCCAGCTTGGACTAGTAAACGAAGCACCGACATCATAAATCGCTCGGCAAGTCGTATATTCGTTATACAAGGCCCTTGGATTTTAATTAGCTCATTTTATATTGTCAATTGGCACAAAATACGATTGACAATGCATTGCAATTGTATTTCGGTTAGGACCAATGGTTGTGGAATACTAATTAATTCATGATTTAAGTAAGTATTAGTATTAAGTTCGTTTGAATTTTTGCTACCAATTTCTAACGCAGTAAATTAAATTAATAACATTAAATGGGTTAATAACATTTAGAACCAATTATATTGCGTTTATAACTGATCATAAGTTCGACGTTAATTCCGTTTTTTCTTTCAATGCCTATTTTAAGTAAAAAGGAGTATCTTTCGATAGATAAATATACCGAATTAATTACCCTATTATTTCTTATCGATGATAGTATGAAGGAATAATTTCAAAATTCTTTCACATAATGCAATATTGTCTATCTATAGTCGAAAATGAACAATGTAATGTCTCGATGGACAAACACATCTAAGTGTGACCGAATTTTCTTCAAATTTTTACAAAAACTTGATGCTCTCGGCTACGTGTAAAGAATGTCTGTGTAAAGTTTCTATATAAATAAAGGGCGTAATGACTCGTTATAAATTTTGCTCCTCACCGAGAAATTCAGATAAGCCTTGCCATTCTTAATGCAGATAATGTTGATGGCTATCTCACAATTTAGTTGAAAATTCATTGCACTATCAGCTTAATCGTTCAAGATTTATAAATGATTTTACACATATCTCCCTACGTTTAATGAATGATGAACGTTCGAACGTTTCATAAAAAAAAAAAAAAAAAAAAAAAAAAAAAAAAAAAAAAAAAAAAATATTCACCAAAAAATTAAAGCCAGAAATTGTAGAAATTGTCTCTTCGTCTAATTCCGCTCTTTATTATCTCAATTATTACATATTAAATGTATTAAATTTATTACATAGCTTTTTACAGGCGTACAATTATATTGTAATTGCATTGGAATACGTGTCACTTTTCCATAAGAATAAAAAGTCACTTTAGATTTCTGACTAATAGAATACGGTATCTTTGAAAAAGAGACTTCCTTTTTAAGATTGGTAATATTGATTCGAGCTCGAAAAAGAGAATCTGCCTCCAGAGTCGGCAGTTAATGCCTTACGAGAAAGGAGTCTCTGCCTTTTTAAGTATTTTCAGCTTTCAGTGTAAACACAAATTTGGCGTGTGAAAACAGCAGGTTTGAATGAGGAATACCTTCGCTGTTGCCGTTCTTTGCCATTTAATTGAAAAATCAACGATTTTATATTTCGTAATGGGGATTTAATTGCTAATGATCGACTAACTCGTAGCTATCGTTTAGTTGACTTTTATCCATAACAATCTATAAACAAATATCCATTATCGATATTAATACTAATTAATACAAGAGATTTATGTATTTACGTCAAATAAAGATATTAAAGCAGCATGAATATTGCAATGATGAATTTTTACAATTTTCAAATAATTTCGTCTTATAGATTGTTTACTAAAAGAAATCTTCATAGTATGTATTTAATAATTACTACGGTGAATGTCTTAATGGTAGAATTTTAATGGCCATTAACTTGTGATTAATTAGATTAAAAAAGGTATTTCGTAGGAATTTGTTTCTCGATCCTATTAATTATATTACGTAGTATACACATGTATGTGTAATTGTTAAATTTGACTTTTCATTTCCTTAAAAATCATTGGCAATGCTTTTGAACAATGAGAATATTTATTAATCTTTTCATTATAAATATTTTAGCACTTACGCTCAAGTGAAAAAGTACTACAAACTTCTTAGCCTTTACCAGCAACTAATCGAAAGCATGAATTATCTCTATTTTACATTAAAAACAATCGATATTCCTTCAGGTATAAGTATAAAAAGTGCAGACTATTTGTATTTGGATCAATAGACAAATTCTATAAATAGCGCCGATCTCCAGAGTAATTGGTTGGCATGACCATTCTGTGTCTCGGTGTGCAGACTCTTTATTTAGAAGCGCGCGGCTCGGTGAATTTTTCAAGCAACTTGAGAAAAAATGAAAAACTCGATACAGCTTCGATGCTCTTCGCAGCAATATAACTGAATAATCTTGATCAAATAGAATGATCATCAATCGATAAATGCGTAGGATTATTACACGAAATTATGCATGCGCATCGTATTCTTCTTTTCCTCTTCTTCACATTGCATAGGAAATACCTGCTGATTGTTATTCTTAAAAAATCTCTACAAGCGTTTCTCATTTGAATTTCCTAATGAAAATCCCGGCTGCTGGTAGTACAATTATTATGGAGTCGATTGCGTAAATACGGCAAACTATAACTGGTTGTTACACCCCAATCTGCTAAACGGCAGCGAACCATTATCTTAAATTAATAATTTCTAAACTAACCAGATAATTCTTCGGACACTCGTTCAACGCGGCAAGAATTAAGGAGGAGCAACGCAATTACCATGTGCGCGCGCGCATCCTTAGAAACCCTGTAAAATTGCCCCATGGATCCGGGGAATTTTTAATGGCACTTCAAGCGTAAGTGTCGTTGCGGGAGAGAAGAATCGTCAATGATAAAAGTGTGACTCTCAGTATTTAGCGTGGGTGGATCGGATCTAGTGGCTGATCTACGCTCTAGTACTTACTTACGTGCAAATGAGTGCGCAACGCCAATGGCACGCTTATGAGTTTTATTGGGGGAGGCGCGTCCATATGCGCTCGTGAATCCGCGAGGAATTTGCCGGGTTGGGGTTGGCGTGGGCGTAATGCTATGGTCCCCGGTGTGATGTGCTCGATCGTGCGTTTTCAAATGCTTTCGAGACAATCGGATGCCAATTATCGGCGACTAGATTGGCCTTTAGGATTTTAGGGATTTTGGAAAATATATTTCTCCTCATTATTGCCTCTGGCATTATCTCTTATTCTCTCCATTATTATTTTCCTATCACATTCCTATTTAACAATAAGCTTATTACTTGCTGATAATGTGCATATTTTCCATTTCGCCTTGGAACGTATCATATTGTTTTATCTGCATAACCATGGGCTTGGCAATCGAGCATCGTTAAATTTAATAACCGTTAATTCCACGGTAATTATGTGCGTATTTTGTTAAATTTAGCTCGATGTAGATGAATTATTTAGATATACGATTGTGACACGTTGGCCGCAGCACAGAGGCAAGTTAAATTATTATATACGATTTACTAAGTATTTAAGTAGTAGAATGCCAAGTGACGCAACCTTATTGAATTTGGAAGGTCTCCGGTATAATGTATGATGCATTATGAGATTTGCAGGACATAACTCATTATTATAATTGTTATATGGCATGGGAACGACTGAGAATAAATGATTGAATAAATTACTTTATTCGTTTATTCGACTTTATGCATTTATTGTACGTGCCGAGGGCATTTATTGCAATATAATGAAAGATCCGTTTCTTACGAATAGTTGGCATTAAGGGCAAGGTGTCCACAAAGGTTCGCATTTATTAATTAAGTAAATGTTGCCAGAAAGGATTGATGTAATTAACACAGAAAGAGTCATGAAATAATCTGATTAATAAGTAATTAAAGAAGCGATGATGTTATCGTCAAGGAAAATTGCTTCTTTGGCGTACAACGACCGAATCGATCATCGATTTTTAAATCTTCCTATCTCGACAATCCGTATAACAGTAATAATCGATGGAATTCTAATGTCAAAGTGATCCTTTGGGCAAGACTGCTTTTGCTAATATGCCAGGGCATATTATCGGACTATAAATAACCTCGGAATATTCATAGTGCGCGTAAGCTCAACTGCAATAATTTTCACGAGTAAATAAGTTAAGCGGCTTGAGAAAAATTATAAATTACAAAAAGTCGGCGTTGGCTTAGGACGAAAACCGGGGCCCTGGGAGGCCAGGTAGGGGCGCTCGAGGCTTTCTTTTCAGAAATACTCCCAGAGATTCATTGAAATTACGGCCGCCCGGAAGAATAATTTCAAGCGAGATTCTACCTCGTGCGCATATATACATAGCCGGGGCTCGTACACGCGCGGCATACATTAAAACATTTAAACCGAAAAGCCGCGCGGGTTTTTCGCATAGTTTTGAAAGTCGTCGTGTACGCTCACGGCGTACGCGTTGCCCCACTTAGCCCAGTGTGTAGGAGGATTTGACCGTTCGAAGAAACGCCTAGATGATGTGATCGCTCTTTCCTATGTGTGCGGGCGAATATGTTTAGTTGGCTGAATGGCCATTTGGAAAGTTCTTCGGCGGCTCGTGTGGCTTCGCATTTCAGCTCCCGATACCGTTCCCTCGGATCTTTCACTTACGGAATTTGAATTTTTCAATTGATTCGTTTACGCGCTCTGGCGACTCCTAATAGCTCTGAACGTGGCTAGTTCCTATTTTGTTATTATGTAGTCCTAGGGCTATGATGATTTATTTTCTTTCTATTTGGAAATTATTCATACGTAGCTTTGTCAAGCCTTTGCTAACTAGATAATAAATTTTATACGATCGAATAACGAAATTATGTGTCAATTTCTCTATTACTGAATATCGTCTACATATATAACAAGTCTTAATTAATAGGACTTTGTAAAACTATTTTTATGTTATTTTACTACAATGAAAGGCTTACATGATAATTGTATTTGTAAAGAAAATTTTGCTCAAATTCGTATTATCAATTTTAATTTATAGACCAACGGTTTTCGTATCCTATGCTTTTTCCTTACATCTATTTGTATTGCTTAAAAAAACTATGTTAGATACTATTATGTGCAAATTAACCCAACATATTATTATTTTATAGATTAATAGATATATCAGTCAATAATATAAGTGATCTTACTAAATATTGTTCAATCAGATAAATGTTTGCATTGCAGTTAATTAAGTAAGTAGTTTTTTAATATCGCGTAATTATCACTTTGATTTTTAATTTGTATAACTTAGGACGATTAGAAATGTCTTGATTATTAATTGTAATAATATGTATGTGAACTTTATAAGGAATTTTTATATATAACTAAATTTAATATAAGAATTTTTATAAATAACAAAAACTGATAAATGTATATTTAAATTCAATAAGAAAGTATCACTAAGAAATTGTATACAAACAAGCTGATTTTGAATAATTGCAAGAAGTCGGCAAATTAAAATATAGTAACAAAAAAGGCCGCCGAAGGTCATAAAGTTGAAACTTTAGTAGTTACATTTTAGGGTTTTACTTTTTCTATACATACAGATTTTTTTTTTTTTTTTTTTTTTTTTTTTTTTTTTATTATTATAAGACTATAAACTAAAATATCGAATATAATAAATTTGAAACGGAAATTAGTAAAAAAAAAGTAAAAAAAAATGGTATAGCATTGTAGTACTCTAGCAAAGTATTATATATAGAATCTCATATTATTTGTTGTTTTTTCATTATTACGTATAATAATTATTGAAAGTTAAAGTGAAATTGAAAGTTAATTATACAAGTTAATCATTGAAAAATCAATGTGTATAAAGTGTCAATAAATATTGCTTAGTCTTTTTATACATTAAGGCACCTTCTCCCTCCATTCCACGGTCACCCATTCACTCTCTTCTCCCCTCCCCCCTCCCCGCCCCGCGCAATATTCGCATATTAGAATATACATACACAGAAAGACTTGGTAAAAAATTAATGTAATAGATGATATAATTTGAAATAAAATTATTTTCAACTGCTACAAATCGTCCTTTATAATTAAAATTTTTAAATACACAGCTGGATTACCATATTTTAAATGAATTTTAAGCAATTTCTTTTACTTTGATATACGCAAGCGTATATTCTTTTAATATTTTAGTAAAAATTTTGACAAAAATTAAAATTTTCGCCTTAATGAGGCGATTTTTCATGCACACACACGCACACGCGCACGCACTCAGAGATGTGGAATTCTAGATAGTTGTTTTCTTACCGACTCCTTTTCTCCTTTTCTATTTTGAGCTCACATGCCACTAATTGTTATGTATATATGTCACATGGTCGTTAATAACCACTAGAGCGCGCCAGTAGGTTTTTTTTACAACATGTGATGGCCTCTTCATAGGCGTTTTTTATTATTTGCGTGAATTCTATAAATCTTGAAACTGCGCCGTTTATACTCTATCTGATAAAATTGTATTAAAATTTTATTAAAAAATAAAGTATTTGCTTTTAACGATAAGACATTCACTGATAAGCCATTATCATTCATGTCTCGCACTATTGAATCGCTGCTGAAGCCTTTTACGTGTTTTATACGGAGTTAATGCACTTCAATATGACCAGATAGAAAAATTATTATTTCATTGGTTAATTGGCGATTGATTTGAGAAAGCATTGAAAATTCAGATTAAACAGCAAATTTGATTATCGATTTTGGCTGCGTGCAATGTTGTCTACATTCACCTCTGACTTTAATCGTCTATTTTAGAATTAATCTCCAAGAAATAATAACTACATTGGCATAGTTACTTGTAACATTATTGTTTTATTATACATTAGCCGGCTGCATAGCGCGTACTGCCTGTTTTATTATATATTAGATAAATGTTAAGGTAGATTAGAGAATTAAATTTTATAACGAGTGGATTTTGAATTCGATCGGAAATCTTTGCTCTCGATGGAATCAATTAATTTGTTTTATAAGTTTGTTTTTCTTCATTTATAATATTGAAGATACACGAGTATGCACATGTTGCTTCAAATACTTTGTTAAAACGCTTTTCCTACACTTTTACAATACTAATATCTTACATTGATAATGTAATTTAAGACTTTATGTTATAAATACAAATGTTCAGCGAAATTTTCGCGCACTTTAAATTGCTTATTACAATAAAACACATTATAATAATTGTTATTATGAGCATTCGTTCGCGTTACTTTTTTTATTTCACCATTTTCACGTGAAATAACGTGCAATATTGCATTGAAGACGTGAAGAAAATAAAAAAAATTAAAGCAAAAAGACGTGGCAAAAGTGTCGAATAAATTTGAGAAAATAAAATTTAGCCTTGAAATATATAATCGATGTCATTGGGGTGAACCTCTATTAATTGTCATTGAAGCTCCCTAAATATATTCTACTCTGCATTTACCGGAATAAAAAAGTCTACTCAAATGAAAGTCCATTTTATCTCTTTGCAATAAATATCGTTACGTTTTATTATATTGATAATGACGGGGAACGACCTGAAAACACCTGCTTTTATTGTCGTCGTCGTCGTCATCGTCGTCGTCGTCGTCGTCGTCGTCGTCGTCGTCGTCGTCGTCGTCGTCGTCGTCGTTTTTCGTTTTCTAAAGAAAGCTTCAATTTCGCTTTCGAAATTAAAAACGAAAAATTAGCAGTTGCTCAAGGCTGTATTATTACCATCACCATATTTATAAAATTTGATTACGTAAACGTAGCTATTCGCAAGGTAGTCGATGAAATATACCGAGGCAGAGTGAATAGGTATGCGCCAAAGGGTTAGGGGCCGTCGTATTCGGTAAATACAAGTTGACAAGAAAATAGCTGTTATAAGTCGGTTTTCGAGGCCAACGGAAATTTAACAAAATCACGAGCCTAGACTCGCTAGTCCGAAAAATGGCGAAATGATGGAGGGGATTCGCGATTCGATTGGACAACTGTAGGGCCGCCCTTATTTGCATATAATGATTCGGAGAGTCTAGAGCATAGGGCCCATCCGAGACGCGGCTTACGATCGTATAATCGGCAACCCTGCAATTTCCCGATAGCCGGAAAAATTAGCTAGCGATATGCGCCATCGGCTCATCCGCACCCGTTATTTCGTTTCACGGATTCGAGGCGCACGGGAGGCCATTAAAGGACGAGCCAAGGAGAAAGCGAGGGTTGCATTATCTTTCGGTGAAGTAAAATTAAATTTTATACCCGTCGGGCATGTAACGAGCGGCCGGCATCGGTTTGGGCCTCCGGTAACCCTTTAAGCCATCGCCCGCGGACGATGCGAAAAAATTATCCGGCATAGGGCCACTCCGCGCCCGCCCCGCCCCCTCCCCACGAACCGCCAAGGAAAATAATTATTCGGACTTCCGCGCAAAAAGCGCTCTCGATTTTTATAACTCGGCCCAAGGAGAAAGGAAAAAAAAAATGAAAAAAGAACGAGGTCCGTGTGCATACGGAGTGTGTACAACACACAATATTCGGCGATCGGCGCTCGAATGGCATTATACTTTTATGATTTTTAGTGCGCTCCGCGGCTCTCGGCCGTGGGGAAAAAAAGCGGAGGATTTTTCGTTTACGATTCGAGGCGCCCGCCGCGGGCCCGAAAAAGCCGGGGAGTCCTGGATGAATTAATGGGAAAGCCGAACCGGGGAAACGAAGCAACGGGCCTTTGTTTCGTGCACGACTCGCGAGATGCTGCGCCATAACGGTTTTATAAATGTTTGCCGGAGCCTTTATCAATTGGGGCTTTTTGCGTTTGCCGGATCCTTAAGGCAGAGGAGCGAAGCTCGGCGCGATTTAGCCGTTCCCACTATTTATTACGACGCTTACATTCACTACGACTGTCTTAGATATACTTTATCCTTATTTTTGACCTCCTGCCACCCCTTCGGCTGCCTCCTCTCATTACGTAAGGCTATGCGTTGAATGCATCTATCCTCATTGGCCCGAACGTTAAAAATGATTAATATTATTATTTCCCGTGGATCAGGATATGTAGCGTCAAGGTCGTTAATGTTGCTATACCGCGATGGCGCGGCTCTTTCTCCTCTCAGCGAATTCTGCACACTCCATCTCACCTCATCAAATAGCGAGTTTCCATGTGGCGGCTGTTACTTTTCCATTATTTTTAGCCACTTTAATGCCCGGCTTGGCAATTAACTTAGAAAGACTTAGGCGCATTAGCTGGAACGAAAGCGCTGCTTAAAGCAGAGCGACGTTACCCTACAAAACTTACTTGAAATATTACGCGCGAGTCATTTGAAATTTACCAAGGGGTGAAAATGCGTGCACTTTCAGACTCTTACTTTACGTCACGAACATTTTTCTTATACATTTAAAAACGTTTTAATATTCTCCAGCAAGTTAAAGTAGAGTTAATGTTTACTCCGGTGAGTCTTGCTGCAATAAAACCGCCACTTTCACGATATTCCGAAATTATGAAAACACAAAAAAAAAGTCAACATCACGAAAGTCTTTACTATCTGGTATACATAAATATTCACACATATACATACACACAAATTATTTTAACATAATATTTCAACGTAAGTGTAATAAAAATTGACGTGCTTCAAGATTTTCCAGGCGCGACAGGAGCAGCATCCTTGAAGCTTATTAAAAAAATATTATTCGCTACTTTAAATCGCTTATTAAATACGGAAGTGTACACGTGAAATTGTGCTAACGCGTTCCTCGAAACTGCAACGGCGCAAGAACAAAAGAAAAAGAAAAAAAAAGTGAAAAAAAAAAAAACAGAGTCTCACAAAACGACAAAAGCCTATCAAATACATAGTCATCGAATTGATTTTGCACGCGAGATTCTTGAGAATCCAAAATTAAGCGATACAACGAGTCGAATAAACAATCAATTAGGAGCTCATGTAAATGACACAACAATCAAAATGCAAAGGTTGAGCGCAACAAATTCCAAATACATTAATCAGCAGTTCCGTATTTCTCGACCGACCACCCCACCTCCCCCTCACCCCTACCCGTCATCGCCCATCCCCCATCGTCCAACCCCCTCCCGTCATTACGCTCCTCCACCAATCCTTCCACCCATCTACTTCGCATTAACTCGTTCTCCGCTCTTTTCCTTCTCTTCCTCCTTCCGCTGCCCCTCCCCCATCGCGGCGCTTAATTAAAAGCCCAACTCCGGAGATTCACGCGCGAGGCCTTTGCGATTCATTCGCTTGGGACGTAATCAGGAATGCAACTTTTTGCCCGGTAGTGCGCATCGGGTCTCACGGGCCATTACACTTGGAGCATCGATCGCCGATTTTCGTGGCTCCCGATAAATCTGATCTATCACAGCGCGTCATCGTACTCGGCGTTGCTACGCGCCGCTTGACGTTTTGATCGATGGATGTTTTCATTCGCCGTTTCCGAATCGACATTTTCGGTAACGCTTTCTTTTACGCAGCCATATTATTTATGTACTCGGCGAACGGTGGGCTGCCACCCCTCTCCCCTCCCCGACCCCCTTGATGGGGCCACTCAACAGCCTCGTGCACACTTGCCTCGAGCGCACTCATTCGGCTTTTTATCGTATTGGGAGCAGATCGGATGATTCCTCGAAGTGGCGGATAATAGTCGATTTGAATTTGCTGTCGCCTATTAATGCAAAAATGATGTTTTTGAATTCGGAAAATAAACATTAATAAATTCAAGCCTCGGATAATGGAAAATGGCGCATTGAGTGGCTTTGACCGACAACTGTTACAAATCATTCGGACTCTCATGCCTTACGCCTCCCCTGCCATTCTCATAACGATTAGCATTACGACTCCCCTAATTGCCGTAATATCAATGCCAGTGATTTTGATGCTCATCTACGTACTGTCGCTCTCGTCGGTGTGTACGGGCATCTCTCTCGGGCCATCGAGAGAGGCGTCTCATTGTCTCGCCCCGTTGTATACGGGAGCGACACGAGACACGCATTGGCAATGTTATTCTCGAGCGACGCCCGAGAGAAATATTCGCCATTCCATTAGTCCTTAGCTCCGCACAAAGCCAAAATCAACGAAAAAGCAATTACGTGAACGAGAAGAGGGGGGGGGGACGAGCCACACGCACGTATTATATGTGTCGGGTGTGTAGTGGTGGGTAGGGGAAAAGTCGCGAGAGCTTGTGCCTGCGAATAACTACTGGCAATTGACTTGTAAAGCTCGAAAAGGCTTTCTCCTCGCGCGCTCCCGATCTCTTTGTCCCGGGGCTTCTTCACCCCCCCCCCCCCCCCCCCCCCCCCCGCCATCCTTCTGCTACCCTTCCGTATCGCAAGACCGAGAGGACTTAGAAGACAACATATTAATAATGTAATTTTGACGCACATTTATGCTGATTGACCAGGAAACCCAGATACGCCGTACACGACGTAGGCGGCGCACCGACCTTTATCTTCTCCCTCTGCTTGTTAAAACTTTAGTTAATCAGGCGGCAGGACATCGATCACACTGATTCCCCTTCACTTAATTCCCTCTTGCCCCCTCCTCATCCTCCTACTACTTCCCTCTCCCAAGACCCCCCTCCCCCAAACCACCGCGCCACAAACCATTGCCAACCACCACTAACCGTCACCCTCGCCCCCTCGCCCCACCTATCGCCCGCGGACGCTGCCCTCCGCCCCCCGCGAGCTATCCGCCCCATCATCGCGCGTTTAGCCTATCTACCGTTCTCCTAACGTCTTTCTCTCTCCTTCCCCGGAGCGTCGATCCTCGATTCATTTGTGTCTTTTTTGCCATCGGCCGGGCTCCCTGTCCCCGGGCTTTTGTATCGTGTTCGACGGCTTCGGCTTGCTCCTTTTGCGCGCCCGTACGTTCTTCGGTGGCGCGCGCGCGTATCTCGCTTCACCTCCGTAACCGCTCCGGCCTTACGGGCTAACAGCAAGGTGTGTATCTCGAGCCGTGTATCGTCCGAACTGAAAACTCAATTACAGCTTAATGAATTGGCGACTCTCGAGCGAGGGGGCCGTCGGCGTCGGCGGCCGAGGCGGTGGTGGAGTTGTAGTTGGAGCTAGAGTTGGCGGGGGTGGGTGGGGCGAACGGAAGAATGAGAGAGAGAGAGAGAGAGAGAGAGAGAGAGAGAGAGAGAGAGAGAGAGAGAGAGAGAGAGAGAGAGAGAGAGAGAGAGAGAGAGAGAGAGAGAGAGTGAGCGAGTGAGTGAGAGTTGGAGGGGGGGGGAGACAGGGGGCATTTTGGCGAGAAAAAAGGCGGGGGCGCCGCTCAGCCGCGCCAACGAGACCAGCGCTCGGGTTCACTCTCACGGAGTGTGCGTGCGTGCGTGCGTGCGTGCGCGTGTTGACGAGCGCTGTTGCACGCGTCTTTTTGTTCGTTCGCCGTGGCCCCGAATGAGAGTACCGCTCGATTTGCGTAAT
>NW_011948418.1:1621027-1633102 GCF_000503995.2 Ceratosolen solmsi marchali
AAGAGCGTCTGACTTTTTACGGCCAGTGTCGCGGGTAATCGCCACCGATTGTTGTTTATTCTCGTGTTTAATCAGCCCGTCGGATGAACTATCGAATGGCACTGGAGGGGTACTTTTGATTTTTTTAATTAATTGCAGAAGGAGCGCGTAGGGTTTCGCACGAATAAATTGTCTCCGGGTAATAATTAGCTCGATTATTTTCATTTTGTCTCGGAGGATTTTCGTTCGCAACGAGAAAAAGATCTTAAGGCAATGTGCGAGCGTTACTCCGCTCATTTGCATATTTGAATACATTTCAAATTACGCTGGTATTCACTAACACGCATGCCGTTATTTATTGGGAGCTGCACCTGTGCATGTGCACAAGCATCCATTTACATATGCGTTCGAGTTATTTTAAATAACGCACACAATAAGTCTTCTACGTTTTATCTTCTATGTTATTTACACAGAAGTCCATTTGCAGTTTAAGATAAAATATGCATGCAAACTTACAAGGAGGCGCACATTGGGAAAGCCAATAGAGATTAGACACACTGGGTTTTCTCTTCTCGTCTCTCTCTCTCTCTCTCTCTCTCTCTCTCTCTCTCTCTCTCTCGCTATTTTCATTTAATATGAGGGATATCTGTAAAGTGTCGACGTAATTTTTTCTATCGGCTAGCTCCCGTGAAAACATTCTTTCATTAATCTCCTATTACGCTCAACTTATTAATTGTACATATCCGATAATAACAATGATGAATCACGAGCTTTGGCGAGCCATGTAGTTATGTTAACTTATACCGTTGAAATAATGATATTTATACAAAATACTTAGCTTACTTCTCAACTAATGCGTGAGTTTGTTGTTATATTATACGAGGACGTAATTTTCACTTAATATGCGGGAAAAAACGGCCGGCAAAATTTACTGCTTTCGCTTAGATAAGCTTTTCTGAAATCGTGCTTGAGTAAAATCTGTCGGGCTGTTAAATAAATTTTACTTAATAGACAACAAATTTTACCCAATGTACTAGATTTATAAAAAGACTCGTGTAAGCAGTATTACTCTTGATAGTAATGGAATCTCAATAATTACGAAATTAGCTTTGCGTAAGTAGCGAGTACTTGGATGGGATATTAATATTTTATAGGAAATTAATATTTTAACTTTCAACGACATGGTTTAAGTACATGGAGAGCAATCTAATAATACTTGCGATGTAGGCAAAATATCGAATGAAAACGCCAATTCTCCTAATTGTATCGTACTTATGTATATTTATGTATATATTGGCGGTGTGTTATAACAGTTAAGCGGACAGCTTCATAAATAATTATGAAAAAACCAAGCGAATAAGGATGAGCCAAATCCTTTTTTCTCTCCTTTTCCTTCTTTTTATTACTATGCTTGAGTTAATAAATTATTTAGAGCAAAAGGTTTGCTATTAGAATAGATTTGTCATTCTGCATGTTCTTAGCTATATGATCTTACGATTGATTATTACGTATTTTAATTAAGGAAACCGGACGAATAATTAATGTTCAATCGAATAAGCGATCGTGGAGATCACGAATCCAGAAAAGAAATTGCGACAACTTTACTCGACTGTGTAAAATCTATTAACCATACAGTTCTATATAAAAATAATATACTCGTTAATATAGTAAATCGTATAATGTATATTGCCTCTTTATCTTCAATCTTCAATATAATACGAATGAATTATCGTTACATCTTTGTCGATAACTCTTGGTGAAAAAGTGTAAGGAAACGAAACGGCAACAAAAGAATTAAACAGTAAATTGTACAACATCTTTTACACATCGGAAAATGAATGATTACTAATTTGTGTGTTATGTGCGCGCGCGCGCGCGATGTTAATGTTTCTACGTGCGATAAATTGATTAGAATAATAAATCAATTCGTGGGGTGTAGGTAGCAGAGGAAATTTTTAGGGAAAAAAAATGAAAAAAAAAGAAAAAAAAGAAAAAAAAAGAAAGAAAGATATTGACGTGAAGCCACTTATAGACGCTAAAACCAAGAGGCAATTAAAGAGAGCAACAATACATTATAGCTAAAATCGATATTAAATAGGATTTATTGGATAATCGGACGTAAGAGTCGAGCCTTAAGTTTCCACATTAGATATTCGGTTGATTCTAATTATCTAATAAAAGTATTACGAGGACGTAGAGCGTCGGTGAATAGGTGATTATTCGGTAAATCTGAATGCTATTTAATTAAGTAGACACTAAAATAACGCGATCCTGTTTCAGCGTAAATACTTAATAAAGCCGAATTGAGTTTGAAGTGGAATTATATCTCGTGCGAAATATAATTCAGCTTCGCTTTAACAACGTTTCAAATCCTAAAATCACATTTACCAACGGAAATATATAAATAAGAATTCCTAGGAAAATGTCGGCATTCGAGTTGAACTAGTTGCGTACGATGATACCCTGCGGCCTGCGATTGCCGAGATTCCGAGATTGCCGGCAAGTATCCCTCGCCTCGCGGATTTCACGATTCGCGGCTGTTCCCATAAATTAATTCCGGCCCTCCTCCTTACAAAGTGGGAGACGAGTCATTTTCTCGTCGAGCGCGATCCTAACCAAGCGCTCGATATACCTCGCAAGTCATTTGAAAGCACTCTCGTTAACGTCCCTGGAGCACTCGCGCCCTAGCGTCCAGCACAGTCACACACCGTTCTACAACGTTACAATACAACGAGGCAGCGTCCCACGCGACGTCGCGCCCTCCATCCGAGGTCCAAAGGAGGCGAACGGGGCCCCCCTCCTCGACGTTCCAAAGACTCGCTGGCTTTATCTCGCGGATCGGAGAAGAGCGCATAGTAAGTGGCCGGGTGTCGTCGTCGTCTTCGTCGTCTTCGTCGTCTTTGTCGTCTTTGTCGTCTTCGTCGTCTTCGTCGTCTTCGTCATCTTCGTCGTCGTTGTCGTCGTTTTCATTATTTTCTCATCTCTCATCTCTTTTCGCCTCTCCGCCTCTATGTGCTCGCTCGGCATAACGAGCCGAACATGCTATCGCGCGGTTACTCTTCCCGTACCCTTAATTACGATAAATTCTCAACAATTATTCCGCGCTGCCTCCGCGGTGATTACGGAATCGTTATTTCGACGGGGGCCGCGGCCCCGTTCTTAGAACGGCGCAGGGCCCTCCAAGTGGGGGCGTGGCGCGGCTTTTCGCGAAGGATGCTGATATACTTTGCTGGTATCGGTGGGGAAGGGAGGGCCGGTAGTGGTGGTGAGGATGAGCGATGAGGGGCCGGCGGAGGGTGTAGCTGTGGTGCTGGGCCCACGTAATTGCGCAGGAGCAACATCAGCAGCAGCAACAACAGCAGCAGCAGCAGCAGCAGACGCCACTGCCGCCGTCGTCGCCGCCACAAACTTTTCGCCCTTCCGCGCCTCCTGATTGCAGGCGTTAAAGCTTATTTCATTAAAGATGTCGTTTTTTCGTGCGCCCTTAAAGGCCCACGGGTTTTTGTTTTCAACCGACGCAGCCGAGGGCTCACTTAAAACGCTACCAGCCGTCGGCTTGGGATTTCGCAAATACATGGGTGTCGCGCAATTTTATATCGGTCTTAGACGGGACGAGCCGGGCCCTCGCAATACAATGTTACTCAGCTTTTTCTCGTTCCTTTACTTTCGTCTCTTATTTGCGAGAGAACCGGTTCCCTTTGACGCGTCAATTAAATATTCCCTCGGTTCTTTTTTCAGTGGAAAGGCTAAGCTACATTTGGTGCGGCGGCCTTTTCTCCTCCATTGACGAGGCCCTCGAGATGAGGAGTGCTGCTAATCCCTCGAATAAAAAGAGTCGCTCAAATATTTATTAGAACTCGGCAATTTTATCGCTATCAATTATCGAGCGCATCTTCACTTGTATTTGTTCTGGAATTCGTAGCACTAGGTAGGGCGCGTGAACTAGGCCTCGGCTAAGGCATTTTATAAATCAGCCCGGGGCTCGAATAAACATTCGACAGCCATTCGCGAAGACCGAAGGTAAGATAACATTAAGCTCGGCCCGTGCGATTATTCAATATGGAATGTTCCGTCTCGAATGGATCCGTCTCGCGGGCCCTCCGCTGCTTCATTTTACATTTTACAAAATCCAAGCGCAAGCAGAGTCGGCGCTCGGCATTTTAAGGAAAGTATTGTCAATATCGGCTGGTGTTAATGTCCTCGGGGCCCGGCCAAGCGTGAAACGTACGTCGCGCGTAAACACGCCTTCCTGCCGGGGAAATCTCCCAGCTCGAGCTCGTCCGGGGATTTTAACGCGAATGGAAGAAGCGACAGAAGACACTTGGTCCAAGACTTCTTTGGCCTCCTTCGCGGGCGTCGAAATTCATTTGGCCGACGGCGGCTCCCGCGAGAGCCGATTTTAATTCGAGGCCCGAGAGGTAATCGAGTCGCGCTCGGCTCCCGACTCCGACTCCGACAGCCCGACAAGTGGTTTCGCAGGTACTTTACGAGCGATTCCTCGGGGGCACACCCCCGCCCGCTCGGTAGCAATTTTGTTGGCTCACGCGACCCACGTCTCGGGGAGAAATAGCTTTACGCAGACGCATGCTAATGGCCGTCGCTGCGGTTTTATTCTTTATCTACTCGTGATACACCTGAATCCTTGGACTTTCAAAGCTCGGCTATTTGCCTCCCGATACGGTCTCCGATCAGTTTTTTTATTCTAATTTTTTTATTCTAGCCGTGGTAGTTGCATGGACTAGACATTTCGTTGCTCGTCAGCTGTTCCCGTACGAGTCCCCCATCAGTCTCGCGGCCATTTAACGAAATCTCATGGAGCGAGAGATAAAACTTTGTCCGTTTACTAAGGGCGAAAGCGACTTTTGTTAAGTAAGAAATATTTTTCAGGGATATTAGATGAGATAATTACTGTTAGTTTCCGTTAATTTAAGCGCCATCGAAGCTTTAAATCGAATTCTTCAATCTCAGCTACATTCGTATTTTCCTTTTTATTTTTAATCATTTTTAATCCAACTAACAAGTTCCCATAATCAAAATTAAAGACATAATTGAAGAGTGAATAAGTAATAAAAGGAAAAGGTAAATTGTTGAATTTGCGATTGCATTGTTAAGTGGTAGCAATATTAATAACAATATTTTGATTACAGTTGCTGATAATGTTCATCGACACATTTTTCTTTTTCATTTCAAGATCGAGGAGGCTTAATCATTTTTGACTCCACATTCTGTTAATAAACATTTTTGTTGAGAAAGTTTGCTTTAATTTATCCCGAGACCCTTTAAAATTTTGTAAAATTATTGAAAATTGAGTTATTATACTCCAACAAAAACAGGACAATAAAATGGCTTAAAAATTATTGGTTGTGATGTAAGTCAACGATGTTCTAAAGATGCGTGTAAAGTGCATTTGGGGGTTACCAGCTCATTAAAAACGCGTCTATAATTCGTAAAATCAACACAAATTCTTATGCGTGTAACGATCGTTATTCTTCTTTTTTCTCTCTGTATTTTTTTGTTTTGTTTTTGTTTTTGTTTCTTTGCTTTTACCTCGATCCATGCAATCGCAGTTTCCGTTGCTTTCGTTGCAATGATCTTTGTAAGTGCACACGTAATACCATATCGTGCAATGACATTTCGTAGTTCAACGCGATGGGCATTTCATATGCACGCACGCGAATGCATGTAAAACAGTACGTAAGTATGTGCCACTCGTATAATTGATAGGATGTAATTATTTCATATTTCGCCTACAAGTTTTATATTTATAAAATATAGCAAAGTCATTCGTATTAGTTAGGTTATTAGTGACACGATGAAATACTTTTGCTTTCCCTAATTTTAAAAGTTTAGCGTTGAGCCTTGTATATCTTGATATATTTTAGTTTTGTCCTTCATAATTTTTGCAATTAACAATAGTCACTTAATTCAATTCAGCACCGTATTTCATTTGCTTTATTAACATTAATTTTTAATTATTTATTATTGAATTATTGATAAAGTAATAGCTCGCTATAGGCTAATTATAAAACATTGCGAAACCGTCTATTGGCGAAACTAGACTCATCGTGAAAATGTTAATTGTCACTAGATGTCATGTAATAATTGTCCAAATAAGTCTTATTAACAATAGAATGAGTTATATAATTGCGAATGAATCCATTGAAAATGGAGCGATAGATGACATTTGTAATTTTAGAATTTATTGCCCATCTTTTTATTATTCCTAATTTGTATAATATTCATTCTTGTCATACAAAATATTTTTTTCAAGTCAATAATTTGACAGTCACTATTTTGTACTACACTCGCACCAAGTACTTTACTGTAACTTATTCACACCTCTCATATTACTACATTAAATATTAGTTAAGTTATTAAATGCTAGATTAGGTATTAAAGAGGGTTATCGATATTTAAAAATTCGTAAATACATGCTGAAGCCAATGTGCGTTTTAATACAGGCGATATTGTTTCAATTGAATCTTAAAATATTTAAAATTTTTTACAGCTGTTAGTAATCTTCATCTCGAGGTAGTATACAAATAAAAATTATGATTTTACGATTTATCACGGAAGTAATAAACATTTATTAGCATTGTATTGTTTATTAAATTAAAGAGTGCGAATAAAAACGGTACATCCGTTCGGTTCAAAGTATAAATCCACTTAATCGTAATTACTATACGCGTATGACAAGAGAAAAAAAAAAAAAAGAAAGAAACAGAAAAGAAAAAAAAAAAAAAAAAAGACAGAGAAAAAAAGCGAGAGAAAAGAAAATAAATAAATAAAGAAAGGGAATAAAAATGCGAGGACTTGTCAAAAAGAAAGGTTCGTCCAATCTGCAATATGAAGAAGGAAGGAAATGAATCAATCGAACGATACGTATATATTGATAAGGCAACTCAATGTGAATATTCTCCCTCCACTTTTCACTCGGTACGTGTACTTTTAATTCGGCTGCCTCGGGCTTTATGCATTTCCGAAAAATTTATATGTTTTTCGGCTATTTGCGATCGCGTTGTAGTCTGTGGGCGTGTTGTTCTCGGGGGCATTGGCGCGGTCAGCCAAATTTTATAGGAATTCACGCAAATTTACTGCTTAATCAGCACGGAGGCTCAGCGCTCCGCAATTAAAGTGCCATTATTCGCCGTCGTAAAAGTTCCCGCTGTCCGAATTTCGGTCGCGATATCAAGTTTCCCTTCTCTCCATCTTCCCTCCCCCCTTTCACATCCCGTCGGCCTGGGTCCTGCCCCACACATCACGAATCGGGCAAGCGCCAGCATACGTCGATGCAGTTTTTCGAGCTTTGATTATCAAGAGGCAAATCTCGAATATCCTCGTTAAAGGGGTGCGAAAGTTGTGCCTTTATCGTCCTACAGCTTCGAAGGAATAAAGAAATAATACTAAATTATCGGTTGTAATTACTCCCAATTTTGGCATGGAAAACATGTACTTATCGCTGGCATTATTATTATAATTAGACAGTCAACAAAGTTTCAGGCAAATATTAAATATAATAATACGTAATGTGTAAAAAACATTTTCTCATTATTGTATTTGGTTGAAATGAAAATGATTGTATACTGTAAATACATTTTCAAGACGATATTAAAACGTCGACGCACTTACAATATTTACATATTTTTTTTAATTGGCAATAAGAAATTTGGAAAATAATATGGTCAAATAGATATCTCTATCTATCTATCCATCTATCTCTATATCTCATTCTCTCGGGCTCATCTTTCTTTTTCATGTTCATTTTTTTTTTTTTTTTTTTTTTGTTCTTCTATCGTAAAAAGTAAAAAGCGAGAAAAGCGCAGAATTCATGCACGCGCTACTCTATCTATAGATTATTACATTGCCAAATACGTAGGATAGATTTTCGACTTTGGTACGTTCGATAATACTTGGCTGCATGAAATGACTATAAAAACAAGCCAACTAACGATAAAATACATGAAAATCGTTATTTACCTTATCACATGACTCAGTCTTGCGAATTTCAAATAAATTTTTTATGTTACTTTCGTGCCTCGGGTTAAGTACATGGAAAAAATGGTGCCTGATACACTCTTTAATTTTTTAAGTGCACGGCTCATTTTATGAAAGACAAATGAAACTGATAGTGGGAATTCTGATTATTTCTATATAATTAATGCGACGCATTAACAAGCTTTCATCCGTAAATGTAAATACTTTATTTTAATACCTTTGCTAAATAATAGATAGCGCTTAGTGGGCAAATAATGCCTTACAATCACATCCAACGACAATATTCATCAAAACAACCCTTCATCGCGACGATATTGTCACCGTATCTATCAATTTCCGGCAAATGCTCCTCTCCCGGAACAACCTCGTTCATTCCATCGATTCTCTTCACCGTATGATGGCTCACTGATGGCCGCTCGCTTGAAGAACAAACACCGAGAGCTACGCAGCGTCCAGCCGATAAAGAATTACCGCGCACTTCCAAGTAGTCATTGTCCCCTCGTCTCTTAAGCCTCTCTAAAGAAAGAGAAGAAAAAAAAAAAAAAAAAAAAAAACGCACGGCACGACTGCCTCGCGATGCCTCGCGACATAAGCAAATGCGACTTCACCCAGAAAAGCGCAGGACGACTTTTTTCGATGCTGCGAAGGTACACGGAGAAATGCAGATGCGCGCATGCTCGCGCAGTCGGCCTACAAAAGGAGACAAGGACAGCAGAGACAGGACAAATTTGGTAAGCGCTATATCCCCTCGGGCGCGATTAGAAGAACAGCGCTCCAGAAGATTACATTTACATTGTAAAGCGGCTAAGCGTTTGACGAGGCTTACGGCTTTCCCGGGAAAGCCGTCGGCGGAAGAAACGACGCGTGTTCGACGTTTGTCCGACCGACGACGCGTCCAGCTGCCGGGAAGCTGGACTCCTCGGCGGCCCCTTTTTTTCTCCCGCTCCTCCCCACGCTACAACTCGGCCGGCAAAAATCCCGTACCCATAACGGGGATCGGGACCCTTATGGGCGAGATAAGGTGATACGAAACGGCAAATGACATAGTAAAATTAGGCGGCAGCCATAAAGCTGGGCTGGATATTTTTCGTTGCTTGGTCCTGTTACGGCTGCTCCTTTATCTTTTTTTGCCGCTTGATTTATCAACGGGGCTCTCGAGTGCGCGAGTTGGCCCGGAATCTCTCGTGCGCCGCACGATCACGAAATTACATTTTCGCCGTGGATCGGGGTGGTGCGGGGCACTGGGCGGCATTCGCCGAGATTGATCGTATCAATTGCCTACAGCGAAGAGTCAACTGGATAATTAATTTAGGTTTATTTATTGTTGCCACCCGACATTGTTAAGAATTGCTTGGAAATGTGCGTTGGAAGAGAGCGTGGCGCCGTTACGTGGCGTTAACAATGTCAACGCTGCTCCAAGAGGTCGAGCGCCTCTCTTCAGCCATCCCGTCCTCCCTTTATTTTTCCGTGATTTTTTACCTTCCTTCCTTCCTTCCTTCTTTTTATTCGTTTCTTTCCTTCTTTTCTCCTTTTTACTTCTTTTTCTCCCTTTTTCGTTCTTTCTTTTTCTCTTTTTTTGTTCACTCTTTTCTCTCTCTCTCTCTCTCTCTCTCTCTCTCTTTTTCTCTCTTTCTTTTTTAAGGTAATAATGCACGATGTAGCCATTAAATACGCGTGTAAGGTTCCTGATTAATTTAGCATTTTTATGGGAATCGATATCGCTACACGAGGCTCGACACTACAGATATCCCTGTATAATTAACTGTAAGGGGAACTGTAAATTTTCAAATAACATAGTCAACTCTTGTTATTTCAAACAACATAATTTATTATCACTCTTCGGCTTAATATCCTGTATGATGCTTAATGTTTCATTGAACGTGCGGCAACAGTAGTGTAATGAAATACCGATGATACGCGATTCATTTTTCGGCTCCTCTCCTCATCCCAACCAAATTTACGACAGAATTTTATTAAACTCGGAAATTAGTAAAGTCGTGATATTCTTGCCCCTTGTTCGAGACCACCATTGTGGATTATGGAATACAGATGCAGCGGCGCAAATGGTCCATGGTGGAGCGAGCCGTCGCACAATCAAATGTCAACAAATCCACTCGAACTCTCGCTTCGTTACTTTAATCGCACCACAATAACGACGAATCCTCGCGCACTTTTACATATGATTTATACGCGAGTTTTAAATATGAATTTTATAGGCCGAGGCTCGAATAATTATTCTCCATAGGGCTCGAAATAATTTTCTATTTTACCAACTATATTACTTTAGGCCTGCATCTTATAATTTCCGATGGCGATTAACATGAGCAAAGGATAAAAATATAAATATACGTCGGAGGCGCCATATGGTTTATTATCACTTTATGCCCCCGTCGACCAGCGTACAAATCTATCGCCGTTTCGTTCTTCTGCCGTGTGTGCGTACGGTATACCCTATAGGCATACTAGGAGAATATTAAATGGCAATTTTCTGCCGCGAGCACCGACGACACCGAGGCACGGCTTTCCATGTTTCGTACGTAGCCGTCGAGGAGTAGGGACACCCGGAAGGAAAGTAAGGAAGACGGCCGCGACGACGAAGCCGAGTATGACACGTCGCCGATCGCCGTTAATGCTACCGAGGTCGCGGAGGCCGCCATTCTTCGTTGCTCCAGGTTCGATGTCGAGTTGAATTCCGAGCAGGATTCCTCGCCATTTAGAAATCATTTAATCATTAATTAATGGGAGCCAGCTAGTTTTTTTAAAAAGCCGGCGCACCGACCGAAGCCTGGAAATCGATGGCACTAATTTCTCTCAAGCTCTTTCTAAGCTCATTGAAAGTACTTTCGAGGAAAATTGTTGGACGCGAGCCGATCGTTGCTTACTTTCCGCACACGTCGAAGATGCGTTATTGTCCGCTTCTTGTCGCGGAGCCGTCGAAATACGTTTCAATGGCTCTTTAACGATCCGTCCACGCGACATTTGAAATAATCAATTGCAATGACGACACCGTTGGGCGCTGGGATTTATGTGCAAGGCAAATATCTGTGTTCCCGTGCTTGCTCCTGCGACATACTAAACGACATTGGTATTAGACCATTGCTACCATTACCATTGGTAATAGAAAAATTTTTTGATAATTATTAGTTTGCCGAGCGGATCCACTCAATTAGCTCACAATTTTCGTAAATTCATTATCATCGTCTCAATAACACCGCCTTAAGATATTTTAGAAATCCCTCTGAACGCATCGGGCTGTTGCGCAATGTATTCGTTTCAATTATCGAGATCAGACGGCGCAGAATAAAGTCAAATTTATTATCATATAAAAGCATTCGTCCCGTGCCATATGCTCCGTAATTATTAAACAATGTAATATAATAAAGAACCTTTACATATAAATAACGAGAGAAAATAAAGACCTCCTAATCCACCTTGTCTATTTCGAACAGAGTGCATCGAGTTCTAATTTCGTTGCTCAAACATGTAGGCATTAAAAAATCAATGATTACTTACTCCCTCCCTTACGGTTTCCTCCAGCTTCCTTCCTGTTCGCGGTAACCAGCTGCTCGTACCTGATTCTCAGACTTGCGTTAGCGTTCCATGCGTATTATACGTAGTACGTAAGAGCGGAAAGTGGAAGACGAGGGAGAAGGAGTGGAAGAACGTAAAGTCACGACATAGAATCGGAGGCGTTCGTTTCTTCCTTTCATTTCGCCTTTAATTCTTTGCTCTCCGTCTCTTCCCTCATTTCTTTCGACTTCCATCCTCTTCTTTCGCCGCTCGAGTCATTGCATGAACGAGCCCTGGGATAGAAAAATGGTCGGGGAAGAGAAATAGATATTATATCTGCGTTTCCTTATGTGCGCGCGTGCCCGTGCTCATGATTATGTGCACGGACGTATTTTACGAGTCTTTACGTGTGTGCCCGCACATGAATTGTGTTTCGCGCGCGTGTACGAAGTTTTATGTGTTTGCACGTGATTGTGATTGGAAGTGTGTGCGCGCGCGTGTGCACGTCCAGCGCCCTGACGACGGGGATGCGGAGGGGATGGGTAACGGGGTCGAGGTTGGCAATGTCGACGAGTGGGGCTGGATGAGAGG
>NW_011948418.1:1633165-1655315 GCF_000503995.2 Ceratosolen solmsi marchali
GGTTGGGGGTTGGGGGGGGGGGAAGAGAGGGACAGGAATCTCGCTATTCATTAGAGCCACTCGCGCTATTAAGATAATCGCATCGCGCGCAAGTGGATCCTCGCGAGAGCAAAGCCAGATGGTTTTCGTTTAGACAGCGCGACGGGGAGGCGCAGAGCCGCGAAAGGGCCTCGCGCTTGACAACGTGCTCGTTTAGCCCAGGATATTTAGTTATTATTTACAGCGCATTAATCATCCGTGGCTGCCTGTCTCTCTCTCTCTCTCTCTCTCTCTCTCTCTCTCTCTCAATCTCTCTCAAACTCTCTCAATCTCTCTCTATCTCTCTCTATCTGTATAGCCGCCGCGGCTCTTTTAATTAGGGTCGCGCGGTGCGATTTGCGCGCATCGTGCTCCGGCAGAGCAATTTTCGTCGCTCTTTCTACTCTCTCTCTCTCTCTCTCTCTCTCTCTCTCTCTCTCTGTGCGTGTGTGATTTCTCTTGTTTCAACTTGGCGTGTCTTTCGAACAGCGAATAAAAGCACTAGTACGTGCTCGAAAGTGATTTGCTTGAATGTACGCTGTTGCGATGATGCGCGATTATGACCTCTTATCGTGAACTCGTATTTTGAACTTTGTGTAGTCGTTCTTAGTTTTCGTTTCTTGCTGGGACAGATAAAAGTTACGATACGCAAGTGCATTGGAATGTTGGGACGACATTTTTTTCAGCATTTAAAGTATTTTCATATGTTTTTCTTAAGTCGAAAAGCTCCTGCGAAGCGAGTCTAGTTGTACAAAGTTTCATTATTCACAATTCCTCCATTTTTTTGAAAAAAAAAACGAACACGACGAACCTACACCTGTCACGAACCTACACCTAATGATGATACCGGTCCAACAGAATAAAGCCTTTAAACAAATTCAAATTCAGGCTCTGATTTTAAATTCATTAGCAAGTATAGACTATGCAAAACATGTTGCAACTGGTTATTATTATTTATTTTTGAATCAAAATTCTGATAGTTATAAGTGAGAGAGAAACGATTGACAAACACTAAAAAGCTTTCCACTTTATATCCCGCCATTTGAACAAAGGTTCAAATTACTTTTTATATTAGTGTTAATAATGCAAATTTATAAGATATCGCAAAAAAAATATTGCATAGTTATAATTTCACGCAATAATATCTTGACTTGGCATAGGAAGCTCTTTAAAATATTTGGTATTAGATATATTTCTTTGATTTGAAGGAAGTACCGTGGAAGTACAACGAAAGCTTTCATATTCGCTTTCTATAGTTCTTCGAATTTATTAGGAAAACATTATAAATCCAGTGTTTCTTAAATTTAGCTGAAACTCAAGTTGGTCTCTCGTCGAACAGGTAAACCTGTATGGAATAATCTCCATATGTATGTATTACTTGTCGAGCATAAGAAGCAGGATTTTTGAGTTTCTTCTTCGTATCCCCAAAACAATGGAAATGAAGTAAATTCGCGTTCGACAATACGCGACCAGAAAAAAATGCCTGCAACTTGGCGTCTGGTCTTACGAAAAAACCTTTTCAACTTCCTTCGAGAATCTTTCGTAAACGCTTCCATATCATGCTTAAGCGCATCTTCCCCTTAAGGTGCTGATCGACGTACAAAAAAATATCAAGCCGTAACAGAACATTGTTCGTATTTTCTGTACCAACGTGCGTCGTCTTGGACAAATTGCGAAAAAATATAGTTTCCGCATTATGTCTTTATCGATTAGCATTGTTTAAGCTTAGGTTTTTTTCATGGTTGTATATGCAATGGACATAACCAGCCGTGTATATAGAGGGATAAATCGAGTAATTACCGGGATGTTCACTAGTTGATTATATGGAGAGGCCAATTATTATTTCAGTTAGAATGATCGTTCGGTTTTACAATGTTTTTGTGACTTAGTGGATGTGTACGCCGATAAAATGTGTAGATCAATATGTAAATCTTCTTGTACATATTTCTGGAAAAGCGTTATTTTATTGAAAATTATTCAATCATAATTACACACGCGAAGTTCACTCTTATAGCATTTTGCAAATCAAGGTTGTAATATAATATTATTTTACAATTAATTATTCCATAAAGTATTGGAGAATTTTTAAGTTACCATCTTCGCCAGGTGCGTCTTAACTATACTTTTTAAATACTTTTTAAAAATTGCTAATTTCACATTTTCATTAAATACACTTAATAAATGCAATACAAAATTTACTTTCAAGCATCGAATGCTGGATTGCTGGATACATTGGTAAATTATAAAGAATTTTGACTCGATTTACCTACATAATCTGTCATTTGTCAATTCAAATGGAATTTCTTTTTCTTTTTTTCTTTTCTTTTCTTTTTTTTTCAATAGATTCTATTGGATTTTGTGATCAATCATTATCAACGATAGAAGACAATATTAATGCGACAATAAAAACAATTTTTCCCCATAAAAGTTTCAAGAACAGTGTTTCTACATGCTTAAAACACTAACGAACAAATAATGTAAATATAATTAATGCCTCGATGAAATTATTCCAAAGATAATAATGATGTTCTATTGATCAAAATTATAAGAGAAAACGTTTTCATAGTACTTAATCTATTAGCAAGTATAGGATGAAAGATCGGAGATTGTTTTGCAAATTATAAAAACGAACTTTCGAATCGTACTTGTAAAGTATTCTTTCCGATTAATTAAAATTATTTAATGAGCGATACATTTAATGAAATTAATTAAGATAATTATTAATATAGTATACATAATTAATGCGTGATATTTTAATTTTAAATTGTCTTAGCTTAAGGTAAGTTACTGGTAATTGCGTGGACATGAAACCTTGACAGAACTTTATCTTTAAGATATTAATCCCTTATATTTATCTACATTTCATAATATCTATTACATTGGAAAGTTGAGTTTACATGTAAATGTATTGCAAGACAGATCTTAGTATTTATCGAAATTAAAGGAACTTTTGGATTTTTGTCAAAAGTCACAGCGCTCTTCTTGCAAATTGTTAACGAAGGATGAAATCCAATAATAAATCGGGGATAATAACAAGCTGTGCTTAATATTAATGGATATAGGCAAAAAAAAAAAACAAAAAACAAAAAAAAAATAAACAAAAAAAAAAACAACCAGAAAGTAATCACTTTAACGTATTCTGTAAAAGTGAGATTTTTCGGATATTGAGGTAAAGCAAGTGAATCTTTATAATGCAAATATCTGCATTGTATATAGTTAAGGGCTCCGACGTAGAGATTTTAGGAATATAAGAGTTTCTAATTATCTTCTTATATCCTAATAGTGCAGTCTCCTATAATTTTTTTAATAGTATGTCATCTTAGTACAAAAGAGAAATATTGAAAAACATTATAAAGTATATAATGATTATTCAAGTTTTACAGGGACTAATATTGATGTTCAAAAGGGTTTTGAATCACAATACTTACACTATAATTACATTTTTATTTCTAAAATTACGCATTTTAATTGGATGCAAAAATCTTGCCCAATTAATGTTTGTTCATTCGGTTTTATTACCAATAAAAACTGTTTTCTATGGCACTTTTTTTTTTTACTATTGCATTAAGCAAACGTCTACGTTGATGCATTTCATGGAAGGCGCATTTGCATGTGAATGCCGCTGTGATAAAGCCGATGCCGGCACTTTATTCAAATTCGTTATATAGAATTGACTAGCAATTGATTGGTGCACCTGTTTCGTTAGAATTTAATGAAAGGATTTGGTAATAAGTTGCGTTTAGTGGTAAGCTTGGAACCTTAGAAAAAATCTTCCATGTAATCCATAATGTTTTGTTTACGGCATTCCGTACGGACGCTTACGTGACCATTACAATAAAGATAATTGTAAGAATAGTTGAAGGATACAGTTTCCTAAAGACTCTATCTATTATGTGGCTTATCTAGTTTTCTGTCAGAGATCCCGAGATTATAAACTCCAAGATTATCAAATTTTTCGTGCTTTATCAGGCAACTGAACTACTATTTCAGCAATTTTATCTCATCGGTTTTAGTATCCTTTTATACTGATGACATATAAATTGCTTTATAATGAAGGTGAGCATGTTAATTAAAAATTTCTTAATATTCTCATGGATTGTATTAGTAATAATAATTTGCGTCTTAAGTGAAATAAGAATCTGCTTAATTATTTATAAGAGGCTAATATTTTACTTTAAACTAAATATAAATAATTTCTGTTAATCTACGAATACACTAATTTTTCTTCTTTTTTTTTCTTCCAAAGATTTTTAATATCTTTCATTAAATACAATACATTGACGATATGCTTATTACCTTGGTTTTTTTTAGTTTTTTTAGTTTTTTTAGTTTTTTTTTTTTTTTTTTTTTTTTTAGTTTTTTTAGTTTTTTTAGTTTTTTTAGTTTTTTTAGTTTTTTTAGTTTTTTTAGTTTTTTTAGTTTTTTTAGTTTTTTTAGTTTTTTTAGTTTTTTTAGTTTTTTTAGTTTTTTTAGTTTTTTTAGTTTTTTTAGTTTTTTTAGTTTTTTTAGTTTTTTTAGTTTTTTTAGTTTTTTTAGTTTTTTTAGTTTTTTTAGTTTTTTTAGTTTTTTTAGTTTTTTTAGTTTTTTTAGTTTTTTTAGTTTTTTTAGTTTTTTTAGTTTTTTTAGTTTTTTTAGTTTTTTTAGTTTTTTTAGTTTTTTTAGTTTTTTTAGTTTTTTTAGTTTTTTTAGTTTTTTTAGTTTTTTTAGTTTTTTTAGTTTTTTTAGTTTTTTTAGTTTTTTTAGTTTTTTTAGTTTTTTTAGTTTTTTTAGTTTTTTTAGTTTTTTTAGTTTTTTTAGTTTTTTTAGTTTTTTTAGTTTTTTTAGTTTTTTTAGTTTTTTTAGTTTTTTTTTTTTTTTTTTTTTTATTTCTTGTTATTTAAAAAATTACATTAAAAGTAATAATAAAGATGATTGATTTTTTATTTCTTGCATAAAGCCAAGGGAGTAACAACAATAGACGAAACTTTTCTTATGGGGTAAATTTCAGGTTTTCCAATTCCATGAATTTCAGGATATTTTATATTTTATAAGTCTTAAATACTGCAAGATAAGCGGGACATATTAATCACTGAAATCTCATAGCGCTAACTACCGATGCATTTTTCATTCGAAACTCTTCTTTCATCCGTACCAATCGCATGTCGTATGGTATGTTTTAATTAACATTCGTGCACCGTCTCGAACGAAAAAGTCGTCGAATGATAGAAAGGCTCAAAAGTGAGTTTGCAATTCCGAAGATGTAGGACACGAAGCTCGATACTTGTTTCAATATTCCAATGTCATCCAAGACATTAGCACTTTCCCACTGTCCCACGCTCTCAAATGTACTCGCCTTATTATTACAATTACGGCACGAGCAAGTCGAGAGTGAAGCAATGCGCCCGCGATACCCAAGTACTTTCCACTTTTCACGAGTCGTGCATAATTAAAGGAAATGGCCATGCATGTGGCAATCCCATAGGACTGTACGCGTAATATCATACGAATGATAAAAGAAGCGTGAAAACTTAAATAACGTCCCGTCGAACCGATGACCGATAGCATTGTATTATTAGTCCAGCGATCGCGTCATTCATTAGCAACCGAAGCATACGGGACCCGAACCCATCCTTAGCCGGCGCCGCTCTATTCCCGAGAGATTCCCATTCGACGATAGTAGGCGATGCGCTTGCGCGGCCCTTTTGATTCACGAGCCGAGAATTGTTTAGCGCGCGCCGAGCTTTTAATTGGGAGTGTCGGCAGCCAGAGGCTCTGCCAATGCTGTTTAACCGAGTCTCGTTCGCTATTCGATGTTGGACAACAATCGAATAATCTCCTCGAAATATTTAAGTCTCGGATGGATCTGTGATCTGTGTGTGATGGGGAAGCCACGGCTGGGAGTGATAGTCTACGAAACGAGCTTTGGTTCGTTCATCCAGTTTTCAAACAAACTGTTTCAAATGCACCGAAGGCTAGTTGATTAATTTCATAAAATTATTCGACGATTCATAATAATAGTCCTCGTGAAAAATTGTACCGAGATTGCAAATATCCTCAGTTATTTGCGCGAGTGAAGCCTTCAATGCCGACAACTCGTGTAAATGTTGAAAAATCAGTAGTATGCCGATTATTAAAATAAATGATTTTTCTAGTTAAACGTTATTAAATGAAATATTTGTAGTTGTAATATTATCGATCGGGAGTTGCTTGTATTTAATAATAAATCACGCTTCCATTTTCAATACAGAATCGAGGCTATTCTTTCGTATTGAGAAAAGTGAAATTAATAATAATCGGAAAGCATCGATCATTGTGAATACGAAGCTACATCCTACTTTTTCTTTTCGTCTTCTTCTTCTTCTTCTTCTTCTTCTTCTTCTTCTTCTTTTGTTACCGTTGCTGTTATTGCTGCTGCCCTTATCACTGTTCCTTTTAGTTGAAATATACTTTGGGCATCGTATGGGCAAATATTACCTTAGGATAATAAACAGGACGTCGGTGGCTGCCGATCGAATATATCCACGTGCATACGAATTTCGCTTACTCGGCGTTCAGCGATGACAGATGCTTCGAAAAAGGCCAGGAGCGGTCGTCTTTAATGCCACTGCCGTGATTATTTTCTTCCCTCCTTCGTGAGAGGCGCCGAGCGGCATAATATTTTTCACGTACGCGGTATGAAGAGATTTACGGAAAAGTGGACGTTAATTTACGGGATACCATAATTCACTTTTGTCTGCGGCGTAAACGTCCGGCTTAAAGCCACTAGCACGCGGCGCGTCTCTCCCCGCCTCTCCGCGTTAAAGTCGATCCGTTATTGATGGGGCAGTATGGGTTTCGCCAATTTTTTTTTTATTTTTTTTTTTTTTATCTTTTTTCTTGTTTTCTTTTTTTTGTTCCATCTCGGGCGAAACTCGGCCGGCCCATTGATATGTGGCTAATTACGCGCCGACTTCTTCTTCATTTTGGCCTGCGCCTGCGCTTTTACGAGCCAGGCGTCGTAAAGCACGCACGGGGGCTGTATTTTAAAAATCAATTTACGCCCCTGCGCCCTATAGAGTCATAAGAAAACCAGTTTTCTGCGAATTTTTCTGATGTTTTAAGCGCGAGGGGTTTTTCCAGCTCGCGTCACGAAATGTGCGCGCATAGTAGCCACGCGAGCTTGAAATTCATAAAGAACCGCGTTAAGCGTTATTAATAATCGATTGCGCCTCGATCGCCGGGCCACGATGTGGCTTTTGCGCCTTTGAGACTTTTCGGCAGTATGGAAAGTATTTTAAACTGGAGAGTTAATTACGCTCGTATTATCACAGCGAAAGTTTTGCACATATAAGCACTTTGGAGTTGGCTCTTCGTTGTGGAGATTATTACTTTATAAGGCGCTTGGATTAAAATAAACTAAAAGCCGCTTTAAATTATTACCGCAGTATCGTCGGTCTCTCACAATAAATTATTAATAATTATCAAACTGCCCGCATTAAACGTCGTCGGGAGGTATAGGCGCAAGTGCACCTATAATAAAAGCATATATGTGTATATTAGCGTAACACTAATAAGTCAAAGAATTAAAGTTCAAGTAATTATCGATGAAACTAAATTAAAATTGCCAGCCACTTGTTTATATTTCAGCTTAATATTAACGATAAAATGGATGACTTTAATTTGTCAATGAAAATCGATTAGAGTAGGTTTTATAATTGCGACACCAGGTAAAATCAATGTTAATCGACCGATCGGTACTCTACAAAAATACCAACTTCTTTTTTCCTCGAATCAAGGAGCACCATCTACCGGAGATTGCATTATGTTTTTTTCTGAGGACTATGGGGAAGATTCGTATCTTAGATGGACGCGGACACAAATGATTCATTCATTTTCCTCGTTTGCGGATTCGGTAAGATGTATTCGAGTACACATTTTTCCTCTCTCTCTCTCTCTCTCTCTCTCTCTTTCTTTTTTTTTAATCGCTTAAAAAGCGTATCGGCTAAAGTTTCGAGTACATCTGTAATATGGCCAAAAGACTCTCACGGAGTAGAATAAGCAAGTGCTGATTTTTTGCGCTCCGTTAGCTCTCCTTTGTTTGCTTTAAAAGTTTAAAGAGAGTCGGCAAGCGGTGTACTCTTGGGAGAAATGACTCGTGTGTGCTCTTACTACTCTTCAAGCTGAAACTCTGTCTTTTAGAGAGAGAGAGAGAGAGAGAGAGAGAGAGAGAGAGAGAGAGAGAGAGAGAGAAAGAGTTACGCGGTCTATCGAGGTCTTTCGGCTTTTTCATTTTTATTCCACTTTTAGTTTTTATTTTCATTTATTTTACTTCATCCTTTGTGTCTTCCTCTTTCTACCAGCATTTCAGAAACAAGTGTTTACGTGCTATAGAAAAAGAGTATAATTATTAATGAATGTAAAATTTTTCCATTTCTTCAATTCGGAAATGCATTTTTCAATTCAGTGAATTTTTAAAGAAATTAAAGCGATTCACTAATGCTTCGCTACTGCTTCAAGTTGTTTCAATGTTGCTGATATTATTCTTATGTATAAATAAAGAAAGATCAATGCAAAATATTAATCACATTAAGAATGTGTAAAAAATTAATATCTTAAGTATATTGTGAATCTTCGGATTGTCAATAACCGAACGAGGAATTGTTACGCACACGTAGGAATAAGAGTAATAGCGATTAATAAGCTGGTTAACATTAAAAATTGATTCGAATCATTCAGTCGAATCATTGTAATCTATCGACTGTATGAAATTTTTTATTAGGGATATTATACAAAAAAAAAAAAAGAAATAAAATAAAATATATATATATCAATCAATCGTCAATAATTGTCAAACAGATTTACTTTAATGTAAGAGATGGGGAGCGAGAGAGTGAGAGCGAGAGAGAGAGAGAGAGAGAGAGAGAAAGAGAGAGAGAGAGAGAACGCGAGAAAGTGGAATCGAATCGAACCAAGTTTTTTCTCGATAGCAATTTCAATTAAAATTTCAGCCCCTGGGTGTCTGGCATTAATTTGGCATTCACGCAAACTTGTTAAACTCTAAATTCCTTAATCCACAATTATATCGCGAGTACGTGGGGACCCCGAAATTTCACTATCAAACTTTACGAGGAATCGCCCCAGCCAATCTCCACTTCTCCGTTTATCTCGCCTCCGTCGTCCATCTCTCGTTCGAATTTAAATCCTCCCCGTTACCCCTTCGCCACTCGTCGCGTCGGCTTCTTATCACCTGCCGCGACAATGGCCGAATATTTAAATGTCGGTCCCGTCCATATCGGGCTGGGCACGCTAACTCGAGGCCCTTATGGGGCCCCTACACGCGATGATCCAATTTCCGATATTCGGTTCGTGACTACTCGCGTAGTACCATTATATTGAGTTAGCCGTTCGTGAAGCCGAATGTTTTCCGACGCTCTCGGTACGCCTAGGACTTTCTCCGCCGAGGTTCTTTTTCTTCTGCTATTGTTTCGTCCCGGCGTAGACCTCTAATGTGAATGTCAGCGATATTTACGATATCGCTCGAGCGTCTCGATGCTACCAGAGGTCGACAATGTTGGATTTCCTAAAATTTCTCGGCTCGTTTGTTACATCGATTCATTCCATTTGAATTTTTTCGACCGAGACGCTCGGGCACTGGCTCATCGGAACTCTCACGATGCTCAAACTAGAGAAAGCTAATAAAGGCTACAAGGCTGCTCCGTTAAAAGCGCCGTAACCATTTTTAACATCCTCGTGTGAACATATTGTTATAGAAGGAAAAGGATAAAAGGAACGCTCAACACTACTCAATTTTTATTCGCGATCTTCAGGCGAGGCCGGCCACGCAGCTTTATAATCGATTGACAAACAAACACTCAGATCATTGACAACAGGGGACGAAGATCTCGCCACGAGGATCTCCAAGGCCACACTATCTCCAAGACACTATCACCGAGCGAAATGAATGGTCGCGCTGAGGGCATCGAAAGTCTCGAACCGAAGTCAAGCATGTGATAACGATCCGACAATGCTCGGCATCTCGACACAATCGGCATTACTTTCTTCCCGATTTAGAATGGCGACTTTTTAAATCGCGCCTCGCCGAGCGCGACAAAGGGGCGCCATGAGCTCGCGCGCTAACCGAGAGCCACGACAGCGCGACCGGGAGCTAATCCACGCGGGCTAATTGCCGCATTGCTAGACTCCTTACGCGAATCCGCGAATCCAATGCTAATCCAATCGCGAGTAAGAATGACGGCCTGGGAGTCGCGCGCGCCAGCGCATTAGCATAGAACGCGGAGGCGCGCTGCGGGCAATTAGGAGGGGCGCCGGCGCGCGCGAATTTGCAAGGGAAAGCATTCGGGCGACACGCTCCCTCGATCTACATGGGAATAACGAGAGGACCGGGCGATATAACGAGAGGATATGTCGATACGCCCACGCCAGTGGCGTATCATTGCGCGAGCTGGGCTTATCCGTGGTGAGCGCGTTTTTTCTGCCCCGTGGCGCACCGATGAAAGCCCGAGTATCGTGAGTAATCGCGCTCACGACACGTCGACGCTGCATTTAGGATCTTGCATTATTTACCTCTTATCGGGGGAGTGGTCGTGGGTTTTGTCGTTTTACGGAGTGCCCAGTCGCAAGTAAATCGGCAACATTATCGCGCCTGAATAATCTTGCTCGTTGCTTTCGCACGAGGTGGTTGTTCATTGTTAATAGCTTGGAAGAGCTCGATCGAGGAAGGCACGTCCCGGGATCCCTTACACGTCCACGAAGTTCGACATTATTATAGAAATTTGGATTTTCGCATGCTATTACGCGTGTGAGATATTTAATATTGCCCATCGACACATACGGGATAACACGTTAAAGCATAATTAATAATGTATGAGCTAAAGGGCTGGATGGAGCCGACAAATAAGAGCCGCGTTGGTTATTGGTGATTTAATAAGCATTTGTAGTGGTGATTATTGTTCTATAGCCGATTTGCTTGGTTAATAATGAATAAATAGGCCAAATGTCAAAAAGTCAAATGTCGTGTAAAACGATATTGTAACTATTGCGTGGATACCCGTGGTATTCTCACCTCAATACGTTGTGTTGTTTACAGTAAATTTACACACGCTTTTGTGTTACGTAATTAAGTGTGGAAAGTATCGAGAGTGGATCGCTAGTGATTTAATAGTCCTCGTAGGCAACTGGCTGATCCTGCTCTCTGTAACAATTTGTCAAACAGTGCGTCTAAGACGAGTGGCATAGGAGGTCGATCGAATGCCCTTTATCGTGCCACCTTCCAACCTTCCAAAAATGCTCACATTTCTCGTGCTAATCGCCATTTGAAATGAGAACGAATCGAATAACATTGTGTGTCGGGAGAGATATCTCGTCGAACAAACATCCTTAATTCGCTTGATTCGCATTCGCGCTATCCTCGAAGGTATATAAAGCATTGAGGCGGTTAAGGGCCCGATCGTAAAAGCGTACGCGCCTGTATTTAAAGAGGCTCGGGCGAATAGCGCATTGAGCGTTGAATGCGGCGCATTACCGCGCCGATCGAATGTCACGAAGAGCAGCGCAAGAAAGGAAAATGACGAGGTAACGCATCGGCGATTCAAGCAGCATCGCCGTGATTTTACCATCTTGCCAATGTGCTTTCGTCGCGCGGAATATTCATTCGGTGCGCTTGCAAGAGCGGTGCGTGCATTCGTGGGTGTGCGACGAACGAGACAATGTGAAATGATAAAGAGCCGACGGCTGCTGGGAGCGCGAATGGCGCTGAATATTAACGAGAATAGCGCGCCGCGGTAAAGGAGCGGGCACTCGATTTATGTCGGCCGTTTATCAATTCGCGGATGTAAAGGTAAGCAAGAGGGACCTTGCGAGGGCCGGGGCTTCATTCTTTGTTTTTGTTTTTGTTTTTGTTTTTGTTTTGCATACGCCTGCGACCTTCTGCCAACTACTGCGACGCTCTCGTTGCACTTCTCGTGACGTACGAGTGGCCATTAGTATTGGGGTTGTGGTGATTATGGCCTCATAGAGTTTGGTTGGTTGGTTGAAATGTGCGTCGGGAGGTACGTACGGGACTGTATTATGACTTAGCCTGGGAATTCGACGTGGATTAATGAAGGAAGTGGATTATTGTGAATCGGTTTTAAATGTTTCTTTTATAGTTGTTAGGCTTCATTTTCACGAAGAAATATTTACATAATTGGTTAAGGAATTTTTATTCAATTTCATTCGTTTCTCGTGCCATATCTCGAGTTTAACGATAATAAAATGTATTTAGCGTGCAATCAAGTAGCTCGCACAATTATTAATAGAGGAAAAGAAAGAAGGTAATTTGAAGTTTAAAGTACTAAAGGGCTGCATAAAGAGTAAAGACTGTTATTAGATGGTGTATTATTTTTCTTCTTATTCTTCTTCTTCTTCTTCTTCTTCTTCTTCTTCTTCTTCTTCTTATTCTTTCTTTCTCTCCATCTTTTTTCCTCTACTTTTCTTTCTTTTTTCTTTTTGAATAAAACAGTTTATACTTTTAATACAATTTTCATTCGATATAGCAATATGAGATAATACCCGCGAGCGCGAAGCTGTATCGATGAAATACAAATACAGTTTCCCATGGCTGGCTATTCAATTATTCCAAAACTTTTGCACAATAATTGTACGATAAAGATAAATGATATGTAAGGGAAAAAAAACTCGGGGGCTTTTTACGTAGAATCACGTTAGAGCAGATTACGTAAGGGTTATTGCGTATTACAGCCGAAGGAGAGAATAATAAAATTGTCTCCGATTGCTTTGATAATTTATCTTGACAAGACAATGCTTTCAAAGCTATGCCGTAATAAACGTGGATTATTTTTGGAAAACATAATTAAATGTAAAATGAAGATTTAAGCCCTGATCAGATTGTGGAGCCATTAATGGAATTTATATATTATGGTGCTAGTGGGATATTAAAATTGTTATGTTTAAGATACCAAAGCACTTAATTAGTTCAAACGAGCCGGCGGACTATTATAAAATATAAAATACTTGCATTCCTTTGCAATGCAAATGAGATGAAATTGTCGGAGACGAATTAGTTTATTACAACGCCTTCGTACTTGATACAGCATCATCTCAAGGCACGGGATTATCGAACCGCCTGCTCGCGAATTCTGCGATAACATCCTGAAATTGCGAAAGTTGCGATTAAAGTATTGTTTTCACGGCGGCGCGAAGACGTTCGTTCGCTGCCTCAGAACTGGATTCACGTACGATCGCATAGATACGCGCGCACGCACACAGAGGCAGCAATTTCAATCGAGCGCCGATTCGTACCGGCGGCTACTCGCGCGCACGCGCAATTCGCCTGGATAATTGCGCGGAGGGCTTGCGTGGAGCTCCTGCCGAACCCGCGGGATTTCGCCGCGTGGGAAACCAAGCACCGCGGGCGTATCCTTGACCCTCGGGGCACAGGAACATTATCACGAAATGATATGCGCGCGCTTCGTGCGTTTCTGGCGTTTCCAACCAACGGATGAAGATGAAGGAGCTTTGAAGTTTGATGATTTTTTTTTATTTCTTTTTTTTTCTTTTTTTTTCTTTTTTTTTTCTTTTTTGTTAAGTTCGTACGACCCTCTCATTGGCTAATTAAAAGCAACGATGGGGAAAAAGAGAGGGTGCGGGCTCGTTTCAAAATGATCGGAATGAGTGATCGATTTATGCGGCGCATCGTACTATATGATCTCGAAAAGTACTCATATTCTCGAAAGCATCAAATGTATGCAACGTCGTTCGCTTTGGCAACGAGTGGAACCTGAAATTTCTTAGATCGAAAACGATAATACAATTAATTATAAAAAGCACCTAAAGTAATACTTTAATTAAGTGTATCTTCTATAGACTATATATTTCTTTCAAGTAATTAGAAGGGCATATTTTACCACACACGCAAGCAATAAATTCACGCAAAACAACACTCAAACACATTCACACGCGCATCGATGTTTCAACACAATTGCCAACGCTTCATACATACGACCACCCTAACATCCAGCCATATGCCCACGCATGCACACATTAACAAACATCTACCTCTTCACCTCCCCCCCCCCCCCCCCCCCCCCCCCCCCCCCCCCCCACCCCACTCCCCTCCACACCCCTCCCTCCCCATCCCCTATCCGCAAATTCCCCTCCTACCTCTGCCCCTCCCACACACATGTAGGCTCGCACGCTCTCCCGTCACATCGTATGTATAATACCGAAGGTTACTTCATCAAGGTTTCCAATGTCCAAGTACAAATTAAAATGTATTAATGTGACAAAAAGTATTAATTATCCACGTATCAAATGATCACGCTTTAAAATTATTTACTAATTTGAAAAGTTTCAGAATACTCAGAAATTTCAAGTACTTGATAAATGACGGAGTTATTAATAAATAACTCACATGAAGTGTGATTAATGAAATATTTGAAGTTTTAATTTATTAAAAATGTAAGTATGTATTATGTATTTGAACTTCTCATTAAAATTTACCCGAAAGAGAAAGCAGTTTCGTGTATTAGTTCGCAAGTATAAAATTTACGGATTTATGGTTAATTAGCAATAAGTAAGAACTTGTGACGTGATATTAGGATAAAAAAGCAACCATCATAATCGTAATTTTCGTGGAGTCTCAAAGAGTCACATTCGTTTTCAAATTCATGATTTTATAGCAATAGGAGTGGACTTGGTGTAAATGAAATAAATTAATAAAAATTTAATGAGTCCAAAAACGTGCGAAAACTACGTTTAATAAAAGCAAGGGAAGAAGAACGAAACCAGTAATCGAGATCGAGCCTAACAATATTCCAAGTCCTATCGAGAGGCAACAAAGCGAAAAACTCCATTAAATTAAATCTAATATCCGTGATTGAAAAAGGACGACGAAGAGTGAGAAACAAATAAAATTCAGCTGGCCGACAGAAGCCCCGCGGCGTCTTTACTTTGATCCTACTTTTTATAATGCCTCCGTTCGCAGTATCGGGCGAGCGCAAGCGAGAGGGAAAGTGAGCAGGGTGATAGAGAGATAGAGAGATAGAGAGATCGAGAGAGAGAGAGAGAGAGAGAGAGAGAGAGAGAGAGAGTGAGTGAGTGAGTGAGCAACAGGTCTCAACTCCCAAAGTCTCATTTGGCTTCCTCCGCTTGTTACGTCTCATCTTCCTCAAGAGGGAGGTATCTGTAGGCATTCTGTCCTTATCTTGGCTATCCGGTCACCTTACCTCCCTCAACCTCCCGCGCGCCGACGCTCGTCGACAGGGTCGGGCTGGGGGCGGCCGGGGGAGCCGGGGGAGCCGGCGGGGGCAGGGACTGGTGATGGTCGGGGCGAGGAAGGGGGAACCGGCCGAAGGAGACGAGTCGAAGTCCCGAGGAGAGAAGGACAACGCGCGCCGTTGCGCGGGCGTGGGAATATTATCGCTCGCGGGGGCCGCTGACCAGAGAGCGGAGATCGTGTAAAGTGTAGTGTGTCTGTTCGTGCGAGTGGCCTCGTGACCATGGCGGGCGAGGCGGGGCGGGTGGGGGGAGAGCGTTCGGAGAACGATGCTTCGTTTTGCTGTGTGTGCACAGAGAGATGAAGTAAGTTGTGCGCGAGCGGGAGAGCGCGATGATAGCTTAAATTGGTATGTCTTTTGCGAATTTTATCCCGAGGGGGAGAGTCCTTTTTCAGCAAGGAGAATGCACTGTTGCACGAGGCTAGATATGCTTGAGCTTTCATTTATATGTATAATTAATTCGCTTATTCGTCGTCTGTTGAATTCGATCTTATGTAAGATTCAATATTAACAAATACCTGAGTCCTTGCAATATTTTATTTTAAATATGATTTAAAAGTAATAGAAATGTATTTGTACTTCATAAATTTTTAAACAACATTATTTTCATTAAAGCCATATTTCTATCTAATATTATTGTACTGTTATTTTACTATTTTTGTTTATATATATATATATATATATATATATATATATATATATATATATATATATATATATATATATATATATATATTTGTATTTAAACTCTATTGGTTCTAATATTTGTTTTATATTTTGATAATTTTTATTAACAGTAATAATTGACTTGAATCTTTAGAATGCATTTTTAATTTATAAATCTATTAATTTTTTTACTACTATAATTTTATCTTGATTAACATTAAATCAAGATCTTATTTCTGCATAAATTACGTGCTTAAATTTTTATATAATTTTATAGCTTTTTTTTTAGGACATAAAAAAAAGTAAAATGTTTCATCATAAATATTAATTTGTAAATTAAATAATGAATTGATTACACTTATGTCTATATCGAAGATGAATATTTATTGAAAATTTTTAATCATAGTTGAGGATAAATAATGTTTATTATGTTATTGAGTTTTTAATAAATATGTGTAATAATAATAGTAGCAGAGATATAAAAATGAAAATTTTGTTTAACACAGTTGAAGAAGCAAGTTGTAATATATAGTTACAAGTATAATAAATGTTTAGATAGATGGAATTAATAGTACAGTAAAAAATATATTTTATGAATAATGATGCATAACATCAATTATAAACTTGGAGTAGTTTTGTATTTATTTATTATAATATAATATAATATTTATGAGTAAATAAAGTATTACCAAGTGAATATTTCTAATATGAATTTCTTCTCATCCATGTTTGGTTATATAGAAATATAATTATGTGTTAACGTTAATGTTTTATTTAGATTATTGTTATTTTATTGTTATTTAGATTGTTGTTAAAAATTTGAAATAAAATGACAAATTTTGTTTCGTAGTCCTTAGTATTATCCGTGTGGTTTATATAATATTAAGTCCATCATAATTACCCTCTTACTCATTACTCAAGCTATTCGCTGAATGTCATTCGGTTCATTTTAAAGTCCTAGGGCCGGTAGAACGAGGAAAATCCTTTATGCTGGAAACCTTCTTAAAATGATAATACGAACATGATTTAATTTAACCATAATAGTGACGTACAGTTCAAAGGATAAAAAGTCCTTGTCGATATGAGTAAATTTAATTTTTACCGAGGTAATGAGTCGAATACTTACTGTAATGAGCTTCTTTTCAATAATCAGATTATTATGGATAATTACGGTTAGTGTGTATTATGGATAGTTTTTATATCGAAATTCATCTCGTTAGCCTTGATTAAAATCCATGATCGAACGATAATGATACTCTTTGCGAAAAGTGCAGTTATAAATGAAGCGATTCATACGGTTATATTATTTGAATAAGTGAAGAGCAGCAACAATGAAATATTACAATACATTATGCCGCTTCACTGGCATATCGTTTACGAAATCATATTAATTAAAATTGATTATTAACTGATAAAATCAATTTCAATTGATCAACACCGAGCATCCGATGTTCCACAGGTGGATATTCTGTATATTATGGAAGCCCGTAAAGTTTCTCAGCATCTAACGGTAACAATAGCGAGAAAATTACTGTAATACTTATCTCTACACGGCATTAATTCGTTTTGATTAGGGGTTCTCGTGCTGCGCCGAGAGTACATTTCTGATATCTAGCAGAGACTTTCTGATTGATGATGATCCGTAGCTCAGCACATAATACTTGTTGTACTTGTGATTTTGACAAAACTAACAATTTTCAATGGATGTATTGTAGTGAATGAAAGCCGTGAAAGCGTGACGACGGCGAAGGCAATAAGGCAATGAGCCTTAGAAACGAACACAACTTTTAGATTTTTTTTTCCTTATTTATTATTATCTTTTGTTTTTTTTTCTTGTTTTTTTTTTTGTTTTTATTTGTTTTTGCTATCAAAGCCACGATCTAAGACGAGAGTAAGAAAAAAATGACCAATGTTTAAATCGATGTTTATAAGGATGAGAGATATATTGTCCCCATAATTGTTGGATGGTCGCAAAAGAATGTACGTACGTTTTCAATTTCATTTCGTAAATGTTTCCATCTGTTTTCTCCTCCATTCGAAATCAGTCTTTCCACATTATTATTCCAGTAAACTAAAAATACGAATGAAACATATTATAAGAGGATCTTTTTACAACAAATCAACAGAGACGAGATGAAAAATAGCCAGTGTATTATTATACTTAAATATATATCCGATGCTAGTAATGTTTTACAGTATTTACAAAATTTTACTATTTTTGATTTTCAAATATATTATTACTCGGTAATATAGGATTATCCGTGGATGTACAAACGATTAGAGTTTAATGTCAGGTGCCTTGATGACAGTATTCGAACATTCACGACTACTCCAACGTGTTCAAATAAATAAAAAAAAAATAAAAAATAAAATAAAATAATAAAAAAAAAAGAAAGGAATTTCATTTCTATTTCGTCTTTCAATTTTACATTCAGTTTGAAGACTTTGAGAAAAATCATTATTAGATAATTGTTTTTATACCTGTAATTATCAATGATATTTTTCTTCCTTTGATTGATATCGACCAAATCGCCAGTCAATTGCGAATATATTAATAAATATGAATTAAAACAAAACAAAACAAAAAAACAAAAAAACAAAAAACAAAAAAAAAACAAAAAAACAAAGGATCCTATAGCTATAAAAGTTCATATTGGACAAATGAATGAATGCAGCCTTATTTTATCATCTTTTAATTGAATTAGCTCATGATAGGCAATAATTTAGTATGTCATGGGGTAATAATTCGTTTCAATATCCAACTCAATGTCCTATTAAATTAATTTGACCTTATACGAAAATACCTAGTCACTTTTAATAATATTCTGCAATTCAGAAAGTGTGTTCGGTTCGATATTTCCGCGTCAATGTCTTCGTAAAATGGCTCGTAAGAGGCTCATCGCATGTCCGAGAGCCTAAAAGAATTACTCTGCACAATGTCGAAGAGAGAAAAGCCGGCAATGCCTCTCGCGACTATGTTACAAAGGATGAACTCGTTACAAGCCAAAACACCATCGAAAAACTCGAATAAAAAGCCAACGATTACGCTACTAGTGGCATGCACACTAGTTAACATATATTTTAATATACGAAGGAAGGAAGGAAGGAAGGAAGGAAGGAAGGAAGGAAGGAAGGAAGGCGCGTTCGGCAGAAGAGGAGGACGCGAGTGATATACGTGCACGTAAACGCCGTGGCGTCAAGCCGTCAGAGGCTATCGGCGTCAATTTTTTAAAAGTCACGCAACCTGCCAATCCGTCGCCGGCATTTCCCGGCTGATTTTCCGATGCCTCGTGGCGGACTCGCCGACTCTCCCCGACAATTTGGCCGGCGGCCCCGATAACTATCAAGTGGCCACTAATGCGGCTGAATTAGCCGATGCTTAACGATCGCCGCGGGCCGTTGCCGCGAAATATACGTCGAGGTCACGGGAGCGACAAGTTCGATAAATAGGAGTGCGAGGCCGGCCTAATTAAAACGTCAATCGCCGCTAATGTCGACGGGTCGTCCCGCGAGCTATTTATTATCGTCCCTCGGGAAATTGGAATTATCGCTGATTGTGTGCAAATGTTGGCGAAACGCTGGGAATTAACTCTCCTGAGTGTCGATATTTAGTTTTATAGTCTTTGTCATCGTACGACACGTCTCTATAAAACGGTATGGCGCGGACGGGGATGACGGAGGGCGGTCGGTGGCGGGGGATTTTGATTGAAATTCGAAAGCTCGGGAGCGTTCGTGCACTCGCAATTCTGGTGTGAAGTACATGAATGACAATTCGCAGTGAAATTTCCTTGCGATTTATTATGTGTCGACGTGAGATTCGCTGCTCGTGCAATGGAGAGAACAAACGAAACGATTCCTTTGCTGAAATGTCAGTTGCGAGCAGACGGTCTTAGCGCTCGTTTTGCCAACTTTCATTTCGTTTTAACTAGATCTCTTTTAGCGCAGTACATCATCTTGAATAAATCAAACGAATACTTGATAATTCTCTGCTTTCGATGCAATATTATCAAATGACCCGTATACAATCGATATTTATTATCTAGTAATAATTTTAAACTACGACGAGTTGTTTAACTTTATTTGCAAATATCTTTTAATAATTGAATAATAGAGTATAATTACTTTCGAATAATCAAGCTGATTAATTTGCAACTTTCTTATTGCACAATTATTCTATAAATTGCAGAAAATAATCCGATAAATTATATATTTTTAAGGGCAATATTTTATGCCATTATTATGTAAATAATCTCTATTATTGTTTCAATTAATTATACTTCAAAAATGTGTGCGTCCACGTAGATGATGAAAATATATATCCGTTTAATCTCAAGCCTAACAACCTCCAAATTTTAATGGAATATATTTTGTAAAAAAAAAAGAAAAAAAAAACGTATAATATAAAGTATTTCTAAGATTTTAGTAATAAATGAGCGGCAAAGTAGACCGACTGAAATAGTTTTTTTATTTATGCAAAAAGCTAGTATTAGCGAAAAATTTACCTTAGTATGCACATATATATGAACATTTTATATTGTAATTTATACGATGTATATATCAACATAATCTTAAAGCAATAATTTTATTTACCACAAAATAAGTTGAGAGTTTTAGTTGATCGATCAATTTAACTCCTATAACGTTTAAATAATATAAAGCATTTAGTTATTCGCAAGTATATATATATTAAAATTATAACTTTTAATAATACTAATTTATCAATGCCCTTCAAATAAACACACCCACCCACACAAATAAATAAATATATGCCGAAATTGAATGTAATCAATTCTTTTTTTTTTGTTGGTTAGAAATCATTAGAATAAGTAGATAATTTCCAATCAATTTTAAATAAAAATTAAATAGTCTTTAAAAAAAAAAAAAAAAAATTCCAGAACATTTCAATTTCAATGTTATCGAAGCTCAGCAAGAAATAAAAGTACCCTATATTTAGTTCCATATTAACTTTAAATATAATTGTAATTATTATTCATGATTGATTATCAAAATATTGAGTGTTTATTTACATTATGTAAATAGTATAGATTATTAAAATTTTAATTTGTGTGTAATAATAATGAATACAAATGTTTGTACGATAGTTTCTGCAAATTTTTATAAAAACTTAATCTGTTAACTAAATCTGTTGAAATAAGTGAAGCACGTAGAATAATAGCACAAGACTTTATTAAGTTATGATTTACTGGATGTATCGCAATAAGTATTTTAATAACTTTTGTTAAAACGTAAAGTTAAAGTAATTTTATTTACCAACAGTTAGATAAAATAGTCGCCGTTGTCGTTATGAAAAAAATTCCATGCTTTCATGTGCAAGCGATTCGCCTGCACATGCACAGCAATTGCAACAACTTGAAAACAAGGAGCTTTCAAGTGTCATGCTTTTCTTGTCACGTGACTATTAAATTATCCGTTAATTCGACTTTTTTCATCAACTTGGTGTAATCCTTAACGCGTGTTTGTTAGTGCGTGCGCGCGTGAGTGCGTTTACGTAGAGTTTCCCGTATACGTGGCGTTAAGGTGTATGTATGTATAGCAGGTCGTTTTTTATTTTCCGCTGCTTTTCTTTGGGCAGATAAGTAGCGAGCGGGAGAATTTGCTTTGCAAGAAAATATAAATTTGAAATGGATTATGTTTACCGTATTGCTAATTATGGCATTAAACCTAAGGATGACGAATGAGATAATGGCAATAATTAAAGGCATTAAAGATTGACAAAGGAAAAGTGTGGATCGGAGCGAGATGGGCTTCGTGTTGGGCACGATTGGCAATAATACCGCGATCCATCCGGCATCTTGGGACGAGCGAACGAGTGTCCTAAACACGGCCATACGTCAGTCTATTATTATTTCGTCTGCCGATCGCGACTTTCTAAGTTGCATCGGTGCAACGAGCGCGAGCGTTGGATGTATATTGCGAGGTATCGGCTGCATTCCTAAAAGTCTTTTGACACGGAGGCGATCCCGTGCCTTGGCGGTTCGGAAAAATCCTCACGCGATCCGCGGGGCTCGTCTTTTTCTCGCGCGACGCCTTGTGCCGTCGAGGGCGTGGCGCAGCCTCTGGGCTACCGGAAGTGGGTGGTGCGCACCCGCAACCGGCGTGCTTTTTTGCAAGGAGCGCACGCGAGCGATTTGCGAAGGGGGTGTCGTTGCCCCCCCCCCCCCCCCCCCCCCCCCCCCCCCCCCCCTCCCCCC
>NW_011948418.1:1655409-1656677 GCF_000503995.2 Ceratosolen solmsi marchali
CCCCCCCCCCCCACCTCCCCGCTCCCGCTGCTTCGGCTTACCCGTCTCTCTCTCTCTCTCTCTCTCTCACACACACACACTCTCACTCTCACTCTCTCTCTCTCTCACTTACCATGACTATCTTCCCCTGTGCTCGTAATTCATATGCGTAGGGCAGTGGTGTCGAAGAATGATTAATCGAAGGCCTCGGGGGCGCTCAGCTCGATTTCGATTTGATTGTGCGGGTCGATATTAAAATGCCGGCTTCTGCGGGGGCCGGTGCATAAAGTATGGGGCATTATTACCTTTTAAGATTCAATGCCGGATGCGCTGGGACTTGCGAGGTAGCGGTAGGTCGTGTTCGGTCTTGCGCGCAGCTCGGATTCCGTCCTCCCGAGTACTCCAGCGTGGCGGTACATGCGAATGATATAAATTGCTGTTTAATTTACCGGGTTTTAAAAGTGCGTGATTAAGAGCCGGATATTATATTTGCTGATTAATGAAACACTTTCGGGTGCAATATGTTCTGCATTCGCTTTTTTTTTTTTATTACTTTTTTATTTATATACTTTTTCCTTTTATCTTTTTTGTTAATAAATATTGTAGGCCGAGTGTGTGCGTCTTTGTATTGGCGTAATAAATTTAAACAAATTAAAAATAGCTTGTGAATTTATTGGGAAGACCTTGTTCGAGTGTAAAAGCGATAAAAATTAGCGAAATGTAGAAGAAAGATACGAGGTGGCATGCGCACTTTATTATGTACTGCAAAAGACTCTTAATTTTATACAGTTTTATAAAGCTTCGCCTTAAGGCGAACATATTTTCTTCATTCTAATTCGGGATGTTGTGGCGGGGAACGGGGAGGGGGAAGTGATACTCGGACATCGTGAAGAAACTCAAACTTTCATGATCGAATGGTATATATATAAATATATATATATATATATATATATAAAACGAGGATTTCAAGAGGGAAGAATTTTCATGTTATGGGCGCATTCGCATCAGTCCTCGAAAATTCAAAATTCAAAAGGCAAATATCAAAGGATACATTAAACCGGCGACGATGAAAAACGAGCAGCCGCTCGTCGTTAACGCGTATGCCATTGGCCACCTTGTGAGCTAATCTCGAAGCGTCGGCGAGCATGGAGATAAGCTTTCACCCGCGATAATAAACCCCATGGTAAATGCCGACAATTACGGTCGTGGAGCGCTGGTAGAAAACGCGGCGGGACGTTGGGGTGGATGGGCGATGGGGTTTGGGGGGGGGGGGCGGGGGGGAAAAATAG
>NW_011948418.1:1661711-1709004 GCF_000503995.2 Ceratosolen solmsi marchali
AATTCGCTCCTAACGTTAAAGGGGCGGGCTGCGCGCGCGCGCGCACCTACACGGCAGAATCCACGTTAAAGGCTCGTGTCGGATTCGATTTCGAATGGCGCTAAGGGAATTAAGGTCGGCCTTGAGTGGCTCTTGAGTTTTTCCTCGGCCGCGAGGCAAGTCGTTCCGGGTCAAATGGAATGAGTGTTTCAGTGTCCCGAGACTTTAATACCGCTTAAGCAATCAAATCTTCGCCATTCAAGCGCATACACGTATTGCTAATTAAATTGTTATTGATTAGCATTGTTAATTACCTACGGTATTCAGCTTATTTTTTCCTTTGTTCTTTTTTTATTCGTTTTTTTTTTTCTTTTCATTTTTTAATCGTAATTTTATCTTTCTTTTCATTTGCCTTAACGCCCGCCTTTCTTTTCAGCAAAACTGTCAATTCTTTAATAACGAAGGAGATACGTTATTATCGGTTGTCCTCTTGTCCTTTCATGATTATCATTTGGATTTTGAAGACAGATTAATGTGACTCGGGGACATAACGATCAATTAGCCAATACAAATATTTTCAAGATACTTCCAATCCATACCATTGCCCAATCCCCATCACCAGAATTATGGAAATCCGTGGTTAAAGTCGAAAAGTCACGTTTCACCTTTATTACGTACTAACAATAAAATACCGATTCGATGCATAATCCTTTTCTGCAAATTATGATTGATTATTCATAATTCTGGGCCTGCGATCTATTATGAGTGAAAAGTGAAAACGAGGAGTTACGATGGAGCATAATGAACACCTTTGCATAGGGAAATAAAGGTTCCGTCGGGGATTCTGTGCATTCTCATTGCGGAATATGGCCGTGCAGGTGCAGAAGTAACAACAGCAGTCAACCAACCATTTTCGAGTTAACCATAGATAATATAAAAGACCGTATACGTATGGCTGGTTGGTTGAGCGCTGACGATAGGGGAAAAGAAAAGCGGGGAGAATAGAGGCTCGCGAAGCCGATGGATATTTTCCCGAATGACTTAGGGAGCCGGGAAAGTAAGAGCTGCTAATGGATAGTGTGGCAAGGGCCGAGGGATTATTGGCAACTATTCGCAATTTTAATTCTAACACGCGAACGGCAATTTTTGACTTGAGACTTGACAACGCCGTTTTCCCCCTCCGCTCGACTTTTCTGCTTGCGTACCACTTGCGAATCCAGATTGATTGCGGAGAGTCGCTCACCCAGCACTTATCCGCTCACTTATTGCAAATTCATCTCTACGGTTACAATTTGAAATAAGCAGCATCCATTCGAGTGTAGCGAGTTCCAGTTGGCGGCGGACCACACGACATTACAATTCCCATTCGAACAAACGTCTCCTTCGCTTCGAGGAGAGCGCGCAGTGCCGCGGACGTCGGTAGCTTAGCCTGCGCACTCGAGGAGCTTAAGCGCGGCAGGATCCAAACAATTACCGGCCAAGCAATCGACTCCTTCAGACGAGGTATGGAAGCTCGAGGAGGAAGGCAGTCATCGGGTCGTTGATTGCTATCGTCGGCGGGCGTCGCGCGCCCAAATAAAGAAGAGCGCGCGACCGGGAATTGCGCAGGGCCCCGGGGAAGAGGACGTTCAAGGCCGCGGCAGACGGAAGCACCCGCGAGAGCGAGATAGATAGATAGATAGATAGATAGATAGAGAGAGAGAGAGAGAGAGAGCGAGAGAGAGAGAGAGAGATGGATGGATGGATGGATGGGTTGGGAGATGAGGGGGGGGGGGGACGCCCAGACGAGTTCCCCTATCGGCAGATCCGCGCTCGGCGGTTACGCCTAGACGAGACCACCCGCCAAAGCGGAGGCTGCGCGTGGGCGGGGATTTGCATGCCCTCGTGGAATTCCTGGCGTCGCGTTCTTTTATTTTCTTCGTTAGCCCATCCGCAAGGACGTTAATTGACGGTTGGAAAGGCGTTCGCGACGTGACTGCGCTGCAGCTTTCGAGATTAAAATTCGCTCGCTTCTTTTCCATTCCCTTCTACGACGAGACTCCTGGCAAATACCCTGGATGTGATCTATGGCTGAAACCCGCTTGCCTTTGTTACATGCCCTTATCCGTCTTTTAAATTTACTTGGATTACAAATTCTTTTTCTCCCAATGTTGCTGCGAAGAGATTTCTCTTCTTACTTTTGTTTCGTTTATTTGGCTTTTGATGATGCGAAGGAATGGGAAGTTTGAAATGTTGAATGATCCGAATCGAGCGCGGGAATACGTTTGGATTAAGCGAGGCGAGAGGCAAAGGATACGGTTATTACGGATAAAGATTGGAATTTTTAAATTTTAATGTTTGTCGCATAATTATTTTCAGCAAAGTTTCCTCAAACAGTGACGTTTATCTTGCGTCGATTCTCCATCAATTCTTGTAATTTTAAAAATTTTCTATAATATTATAACACTGGGACGTAATGCGTAGTTTTATATTGATTTAATATCTATGATTTTTGGCTCCGCGCTACTCAACAGAATAATCATCATTTTCGAAAAACCTTATTTTCATGCTCAGAACACACGCACTGTTTGAAAAAATAATGCGCACATTGATACACGAGCCAATGTTGTTCTTAAATTACAGTTTACTACTTAAATTACACGTTTGCTTGAAAATATTTTCTTACATTTTCTAGTAACAATGCTCCCAATAAATATCCAAGTTTATTGAGAAATTAGTTTTTATTAGCTGGTATGCTTAGTAGCTCAATTTATTCCATATTAAATTTCATTCGTTGTTCAACATATTTAAATACTATGGTGTACAAAATGAAAATTATCAGCATTAAATATTTTGCAATAATTAAATCGATCATTATAATTAATTCACGATCATAGCAACGACGTAAATACCAGTTTAATTTGATAATAATAATGATTGCGATTGAATTGTGACGGGATGTGAAACTGAAAAAATAGTTTTTACTTCAAAGAAAATATTGTACCGATCGCATTATGAAATGGAAAACTTAATTAAATTACTGTAAAAAAAAAAAAAAAATAAAAAAAAAAAAATAATAATAAAACGTACACAAAAGTACGAGAACACGGGATTTATTTCATAAACAATAATTATATCGCAGGATTGATTTAATAGATAGAAAACGAAAGCATTTGTAGAATCAATTTAAATAACTTTGATCGACCAGTTGCTCGTTTAACATATTATAGACAGCAATTAAACATAAGCTAATTTGTGTTAGGCAACTATGGATTTTAATACTCTAATATCGCACATACCTTATCGCTTTTATTATAAGCATTAAAGATTTTCATTCAATCAATTTAGTGATTAGAATTTGACTGTTTAGCTTTTAAGAGATAGATCATTTAAATATTAAGCAAATGGCCAACTAACTTTCGCAAAGGCAACATGCCATCTCCAGGCGACAATATGGGTTTATCTAAATCATTGATAAATCATTGATAAACGTATAAGCATAACGATGACTGGGATGCGGGAAAGAAAAGGTCTCCACCCACGCATTCCCCACGATCCAATTTTGTTACATTCGGCGATGCTCACGTGCGTCCCCGCACTTTTTTTCTCGACCCGCGATATAAGAACAAACGACCGAAAGATATTACTCGATCATCGCTCGAGCGAATGACGCTTATGGCGACTCGCGCGAGGATTTTTTAACGTTTTCAAGGACTCGTAGCCTCCTGCCATCATCCTCGTCTCTGTAGGTACAAGCGGTAACAAACTGCTGATCGCCCTTAGCATAAAGGGTTTCGAGCAATTACGCGCATATGCTCCTTCGTCACGCGTCGCTATATCCTAGCTTTCGCATCGTCATCCTTGGCTTATCGCAGCACCAATCCTTTCGTCATTGCATTGCGGTCCCCCGTTTTCCCCTCCTCCCACCTTCTCAACCCCTTGGTACTTAATGAAAGATGAGCCAGTAAGAGGCGAGTTCGCTTGGCTAAATGCGCGCTTGGAAACTTAAAATTAGTCTATTCGCGTATAAATTACGCGCAAGCAAGCGAAAATTTGCTACATAATGATGGCTCTTTATATTTTTTTTTCTCGCCGTGATGATCTGTAACTTACGTAAATAACGAAAACTTTTGTAGAATTGAAAAAGAAGTATCTGCTAGATTACAGAAATACCAAAATACCAGTGAAAGGAAGTTTATAATGTGAAGAGAACACGTAATATTTATATTCCATTGAATAAGTGAAGGAAGTGTAAGTGGCATCGATCGAAGACTATAATCGATGTAGAAAGAAATGTACCTTCAATTTGTAGGAGAATTCGCATGAGAATATGATTTTTTACGTCCAAAAAAGGATATTTATTTTAGTGCAATACTACTTCTAGTATACAGACTATAATTTATATTTTTTTTTTTTTTTTTTTTTTTTTTTTTGTTTTATCTACGTGTCCCTCTAATGCAACACGTTTAACAATATCTTTTATTATAAATGCTTGCGACACCAATCGTTTTACGACCATTTAATGACTATTAAACACAAAAATAGGTATATCGTTAAGTCCGAGAGAGAGAGAGAGAGAGAGAGAGAGAGAGAGAGAGAGAGAGAGCAAAATGTACGATAAAATATTGCTTAAATTATAATAAAAATATCATCTTAAAATAGGTATGCGTAATTTCATCTAATCGTATATAAATTTTATAAGAGCGTTCAATTTCCGAGACATCGTCGGATCAATTTCTTCTTATTATTATTATTTTTCATACAGCATTATTATTGAGGGGTGTATTAAATTATCTTTAATGCTCGAACTAACGATTAAGCGTAATATTAATTTTATTTTCAATAATCAAATTAAATAACACTTAAATTTATCTTGATTCAGAGAATGAACGATCCGAATATAATATCAATACACCAACACCTAATCATCAGTATAAATATTGATATACTTAAAGAATCTTTTGACTTTTGGTGTACGTGGTTAATAAATTAGTGCTAGGCATAGTTATGGATACGTAAGGACCTCAGATCGATCAGTAAATAAATATAAAAAATAATAAAAAATAATATAATATCATCAATGTTAATTACAATTACAATTGGATTTCGTTAATGCACATTATCCTCCTCGCAACATAACTCTTGCCAATTAGTGCGCAAGCATTTGGTTAATAACGAAATTATTAATATCCCTGGTTAATAACTGGAATTTTTGTCCGTGACCCGGCCTCTCAACTCGGACGAGCACAAACCAAGCAAAACCAAGGCCAGAATTCAGAATCATTATATCCTTCGGCATCAGCTGTGCGTTAAAAAGCACCACAAGCTCGCTTCCAGCTCGTGCATCCATTACCTTATGTATCGCCTATCTCTCTCTCTCTCTCTCTCTCTCTGTCTCTCTCTGTCTCTCTCTCTCTCTCTCTCCTTAACCCCTCTCCGCCCCTCCATCCCGCGCATATCTTCGACGCCTTCCGCAGGGAAGCATTAACGGCTGGTGCGGAACTTGGAGTCCTTTCCCGGTAGGAGCGCGAGCCTTACGGCCCATCATCGCGCAGAAACGCGAGGTCAGAAAAGTGAGAGGCCCTTTAAAGGCTCTCCTTCTTTCTTTCTCTCTCTCTTTCTCTCTCTCTCTCTCTTTCTCTCTCTCTCTCTCTCTCTTTCTCTCTCCCTCTCTCGCTCTCCCGGTCTTGCGTTTATGCGCGCTCGCGCTCCCCATTGTTCTATAATTAGGCAGTCGTTGAAAGCTGCCGAGGATCGCGCGGGTGCTGCTGCCGTAATAAAGGCTTAGCTGGCCTATTATTACGCGTAATATGGGCGTAATGCGGCGTGCGGTGTAAAACGCTCTCCCGCTCGTTCGGAAAAGCCGAGGCTCGCGCGCTTTCCCGGCCGAGTCAAGCGACACGAGAGCCGCCACGAGTTTATCGCTTTTGAAGCGGTGGCGGCGGCGGTGGCGGCGGCGCTGCCACCATTATCATTACCATTCGTTGCGAGGTCCGGGATTTCAACTGGTCGCCGACGAGGAAGGAGGAAGTTCACCCGAGTACTTTGAAATGTTGTTCCCCGTCTCGACTCCTCCCCCCCCCCCCCCCCAACCATCCCGCCAATCCACCCTGCCTGCCACCCACGGTCATCGTCCAGACGATTGCGAGCCGTGCGCTGATAAGGGGCTGAGCTTCGGCTTTTAGGCGCATCATCGATACGCGCGTTGCCTCGTGCGCGATTAACGGGAGGACTGGAAGTGGCGGGGAAGTTATACCGTTCACGTACGACTCGGTCGATTCGCGGATAAGCTAGCCGAGTCGAAGCATTCGCTTCCTTTTCTTTTCTGTTACGGTTTTTTGTTTTTTTGTTTTTTTGTTTTGTTTTTTGTTTTTTGTTTTGAAATAAAAAATAATTCCAACGGCGTGTGCAGAATTTTATTCGCATGGTGCGTGACATATGGATTGTTTCAATGTACCGACGGGGCGCGCGTAATGCAGTCTTTATGCGTAAATGGGGAGAGGGCCGCTGCTGCAGCGAGGAAGGCCAAGATATAAGCATAAAAATAAAAATCGTTGCCGCTAATTGTATGTCGCTGTATTATTGGGGATTTAACAATGAATTTTAACGGCTGAAGCGCGTATTTCTAACGCGGCCTCTAATTGACAATTTTCATGAGGTTCGCAGAGGAATAAGTTGTTCGGCAGCCGTAATACGGCAACATAAAGAGCTGTAAATTGAGCGGGCGATCGGCCATGATTTATAAAAGGTTCGTCGTTATTTTTAGCAGCGTTGGCTCACGTAAGATCGATTGGAGCGAGGCAAGAAGACAACACTCGATTGACTATGCGATATTTTTGTATTGTAAATTACACCGCGGATCGACGATTCGGCTACTTCCATGCGTCGCCGCCAGGCGCACTCTTACGTAAGGCGGCATTAATAAATGACCGGATGCCGAAATAATAAATCACTGGTATTCCGATATCGGAGATGAATGGTACGTAGCTCGGGCGATTTATCGCTCGCCGTGCCAATCTTCATCATCATCTCGCAGAAGTGTGCACGCTGGGGGCCAAGCGAAAGCGCCGTTTTTTGGAGTCAAGTCATTGGGAGAATGCGCGCTCATTGAAATCGTCGCGCGGGCCGATCGTTATAATGTAGAGACGACCGGCCGGTCCTCCTCTGTAAGTCCGTCGGCGCTTGCGTGAGAGACGGGGGACGACGGTGGCTACGGCGGCTACGGCGGCTACGTCGGCTACGGCGGCTTGGAGAATGGGAGAATGGGAGCAAGAGAGAGAGAGAGAGAGAGAGAGAGAGAGAGAGAGATAGATAGATAGAGGTTAGGTCTATTGTTCCTGCGATCGGAATCGGCCTCTCGCAAGCCCCGCTCGCTTTGAATAATGCGACTCGACGCGACGACGATCCTGTTAGGGCGGCGCGCAATTACGGCTTAATGATATCGCTGGTGTGAAGAGAAGAGCCGCCGGTAGTAATGGCGTGGACGGGGACTTGGGCTTTGTGCGCCACTTTCATCCTCGTTTCTTTTCGCGCGCACGCCACCCGATTAAACCCTTGGTGAGCGGCGTCGAGGATACGTATCGATGCCGTTCGGCCTAGTCGATCGCGTAGTCCTCGAGGGCAACCTTACTTTGGCGGAAATCGCACGCGGCCTCGTTTATTGTGGCTCATGTGGCTCTCGGAAATGTTAATGGTTATAATATTGAAATATTGAAGAATTGAAAATATCGAAGAAAGTTTGTAAAACTCGTGCTGTCTATCTCGTAGATTTGGCGTTCGCACGCTATTTCATTAACGGAGGAAATAACGAAAATGCTCGTTCGAATTCGGATTCTGGCGCTTACGATTGATTTACGAGAGGCAGCGTCTGATTATGCATTCATAGCTCGAGCGACGATTTGTTTCTTTTCTTTTGGTAATTTTTTTTTTGTTTTTTTTTTTTTTTTTTGTTTATTTTGAAAGCCAATGGCAAACAATGAAATTAAGGGATTAAAAATCAGCGAAATTGAATAAATGGGCGACTGATTGAAATGCGTTTGAAGCAATAGGCTGCGCAAGAGTGCGCTCGCGTAATTATTTTGCACCTTGAATCTTTCAATTTAATGAAATTCGCGCCACCCATCTATTTTATATCATATATCGTAATTTAATCATGAAAACTTGGCGCGTTTGGCTTGTAAATCAAAACACGTGCTTGTTAATGATACGGATATTCCAAGATTTGTAAGTTTAATTATTGTTACGGTGTTGAAATATTAAAATTATGAGATGCTATCAGATGTAAATACACGATAAATATTTATACACGACCAAAATGTCTGTAAGAGGCAGTCGTATTTTCATATATAAGTGGATATTTTACGTTGCACTTGCCATTTCTTTATTCCATTTGTTGAGAAAATCATTGGGAGAATAGAATGTAAAAATAAAATGTAGAAAAATCCGAAGTTCGATAATAGGAATCTGGAGAGGAGAAGAGATGTGAAAGGATTGAACGATGCTGCCTTGGCTTCAAAAGAATAACAATTTTTTTTTTTTTTTTTTTTTTTTTTTTTTTTTCATACTTTCAAGAAGGAATTTCATTCCAATGTACGCAGCCTCTCTTTTTACTTTTCTTCGACACGTTAATCAACGATCTAGTTAGTCGTTACATGGGTTTCGTTATTACTCTTGCGGTACGTTAATACGTATATGTTGGACTTGATCATATTGCTAGAGCAATCAATCAAACCTCATAATTAACGAGATTGCGCGGCATTGTGCAATAATGTACGATGACAATGACATGAGGTACGTCAGTTGTTCCCGACTCTACTCCAGTCTTCACTAAAAATGCCGTCCGCGTGAAAGTTTCAGAACAGTCGTAGCGATTAGTATTTCACGGCAAGTTTCATAAATGCCTGTACATACACTATTTGCAAATAAGTGAATATAATAAGGCAGCCGAAGATGCAAATAAATATAGACTCGAGGTAAAAATGTACTCTGCCATTGTTTTTGGGAGATGAGATAAGGCTAAGTAAAAAAGTGCGTGCACGTGTGCGTAAATATACGTCAAAGCGACGGGAGCACAACTGTAGGAACAACAGTGGCATTGACGTGATAATTAAGAGGAAAGTCAGTGATTGGGATTTTGCTGCAATGGTCAAAGTGCTACTTAACACAAATGTGCGTTGGTAGACGTTGTCCGACATGACTAAGGAAATGCAATTTTCAAGTCACAGCTCGGGTGCTTCTGATTATAAGTCGCACATTGACTCGTTGCATTCGAGTACATTATAGTACATTTATAATGTTGGAGTAAGCAATGAACTCGGCGTCCATTCAATTCCGATAGCGGAATACCGCGGAAGTGAGTTTTTTTTCTTTTCTCCAATTTCGCTTCGATGGTTTGGATTTCATATAACACGTCAGTTTGCCGAATCATTAAAATATTTTACAGGATTTGGAATCGCGTATTATTGGCATCACTTCAACTACTTTCACATAGCCATTTAGTAATCCTCATTTACGAAATGAAATTATTTTAAGATCCGAGACTTTAATAATAATTAAATAGCCGGTATTAAAATTCTATCGCGCACAAACAAATTAGCATATTTAACTGGCCATTGGATCAAGGTTTTGTAAACTCACAATCACTCGCGCCAGGCATAGTGAGTGTTACGAAAGCTTCTTTCAAGATAAAAACGATGCCAAAAGTCATATCATTTCTGCTATTTCCTTGATAGTTTTATCGTATTTATACGATTTTCCATCCAATAAGCAATAAACAATTGAAAAATTAATATTTTGATTACATTGTATAGCAAATATAGTAATAAGAACGTTAGAATTGGGGAGGGGGAAATGAAAAAAAGTACAAATATAAGTAATTACCTCACTAGCCCCGTTCTGCCATTACTACCTAATTGCTCGAATTGGCTTTTCACTTTGGATTAAAAAGGAAAAATGGTTAATTTTAACAGCGATATTTACAAGCAAAACAAAGTCCTGCGTATTTTGCGCGCCTTCCCGTTTATCGGATTTATAACGACAATATCCTTGCTCGCGCGGCTTGCATAACTCAACATTTTCTTTCCAAAGCGCCTGCCCCGTTGTCGTATTACTTAGTATAAATATATAACGCGAATATCAAAGATAAGGAGTAATTTATCCTTTTTCGCCGCAGCTTTCATAACGCTCCTACGATAATTCCAATTGGAAATAAGGATAAAAAAGTGAATAATGTAGCTTACCCTGGCAGCCAATTAAACTGACTCCAGATTGGCGTGCGAACATGCCATCGGGCCAATGGCTATCGGCTCGAGGAATCGAGGTGTTTTCAATAAAGCCTAATGAATAATCAGTAGGTTTATCGTGACTGGACGGGCGTTTTCACCCGGTCGCCTCCCAACTGCTCCTCGCGCCTGTTGATTTATCCTAATTCGCTAATAATTCGTCGGTTCGTCGCTTGGGAGCGAGCGGCGTGACTCTAATCGCGGCTAAATTAGAAAACCAGAAGCGCCAATTGGCGACTCGTGTTTCATTCGCGCCCTCGGCAACTCCTTCAAGCTTTCCATAAGCAATACGCCATCCATGTATGAAACGGTTAATTAATCAATGTTTATATTATTGGGAGCGCGCGGACGTAGCCCTGAGCAATCTGCTACCGCTCTGCCTCTCTTCCCCTTCCCTTCGGCAACTTCGTCCGCGCGCAGCCACGGATCGTTTTTTCCCCCTTTTGTTTTTTTTCTTTCGTTATCATTTTGTTCTTACCTCCTCTTCCTCCATCTTTCTCCTCTTCTACTCGTAGCTCTGTCTACGTAATGCTTCACCAGTTCTTTCCTACTCCATTTTACTGTTTATTCACCCCTCCCTCCCCCCCTCTCGCTCTCCCTACCACCCCTCCCCCCTCCCTCGGCCACCACCGCGACCGCCGCCAACATTAGACATCCCACCTATTGCTTTTCATTATTTATAGCCTCGACTTCTCTATTATTACTGTGCGAGGAAAAAGAGCAGAATAACTAGAAATCCTGTGGCTGTATTACCAGCTAATGTCACGCGAATATCTTGTCTACTAAATATCGTAATACGCATATTGGTGCACTAATACATCTCTAGTGCATCATTCACTTTTATCCTGCGCTCGGAGTTTGCGGAATTTTAACGCTATCCTTTTTAAGAATCATCCCCGAACTTTTTCGTATTTTAAAGAACTTTTATTAGCTCCTCGGATCGCTTTACCGCGATATTTCACCAAAGCCTATTTATTACGCGCTTAATCATCTGCTCAATAAAATAATTACACTATCTAATAAAGCCGTATATATTACGCAATGATTATAAATTAACTTCATAATGCTAGAATGAATAAGAAAGTTTGATCAATTGGGGATATAATGACCTATCGAACTTATGCGCTAATAATATTTCGCACAATTTATAATTATTCATCTCCAAGGGACTACCGCTCGCTAAAATCTTTCATTACTCGTCACCCACTCTAGTTGAGCTTGTTGGAGCGAGCGAGAGCGATCACCCCGATAATATTGCATCGGAAGATAATTTAAAAAAAGGACACATAGTGTAATTAAAGCGCAATGGCGTCGCTATACATTACGAAGGCGTCGAAAACACAGGTGAATTGCCATTTCAAAAGCTCATTTACAAAATTGCTTCATCCCATTAAGCCACCACGCGTCCAATTTTTATATCGATTCCTTAAATTTCTAGTATCTAGGCGTGGCCAAACTTTCTCGACACCTCCTCGATTATGCACTCGACCGTTCTTCCTCTCGCGCTCGCCGACTTATTATCCCCGAGTCTTCGAACCTCTTCCCCCATTAATTTCTCCAATCATTATTCCCGTAGCCGTGTGTCGACGAAGCAAGGGCCAGCGGCCGCCGATCCGTCCTTTATATTCCGCTCGTGTTTGCTCTCTCGTATTGCGGCTAGCGCTTGTACGTACACGCATTGCGCGAGACACGCACTCGTTGTTCCCGCGCGCATCCGCTGGCGTATGTCTTTATTGCGCTGTTTGAGCCCGTTATCGGGTCGCTCGGTGGGATCGCGTTCTTTCTTCGTTGGCGATGCGCGGGCGCAGCGGTGCTCCTCTTATGGAGCGGCAAAATTAAATCTTCGACGTTACGATGATGGAGCCAGACGAATCGAAGACTAGTCGAGTGATTGGACGCCGCTGTTACGGATTGCACGGGAATCTCATTCTCTCTTTGTTCCCGATGCGCTGGTTCTTTTTATCATGTTTTTGCGCGGAAAGTTTGTGCTTTTAAGGAAACCTATGACGCCCGATTAAGGGCATTGCATTACCGATTCCTGTAAAATTTGCGATCGGCTATAATGATTTTGTAAGCGCTATACTTTCTTATTACTTTAAAGTGAAATTTTCACTCTATAAGGAAGTCGCCACCGTCGACTCGTATTACATTTCAAACTAAGTACACTCTTTAACTCTTTATGAGTTATTCATTAATGTATTATTGTCTTCGATTGCTTTTATTATCTAACATTCTTACGGACGATAGTGCGGTTATCGGACATGCATATCTTGCAACGTAGTATGCGTGTAAAAGACGAACGTACGTTCGGGATAAATTTAATGCAATACTTGGAGAGGAAGACTTTACTCATCCGGCCGAGTAAATTTATTTAATTAGATGCTTTTCTATTCAATTTGTCTGAGCTTTAACGTGTAAACTTTGAAGGGATCGAATTAGTCTCCAAATAATGTATTCTGTGAATCAATTTATTCTCTACATTACACCTATTTGCCATATGTTTGAAACTCGCTATTTCCTTATCGCATGTATGTTCCTTGTATGTTCATTTGACAAGTAATAAGTGTTTAAAAAGAAATACGGTATTTAACATATTTAATTAAAATATCAACTAACCGAGAATGTATAAACACATAAACACACACACGCGTGTATATATATATATATATATATATATATATATATATATATAAGTAATTATATGTTTTAATATTCATTTCCTAATACTAAAGACTACTTCTTAGAGTTTTATAAAAGTCTAGGACTTAAGACGTGTATTTTCTTCAATTTGAAATTAATATCTATTATTAAATCTCAAAATATAACAACGTTAATAGTTACACGGGCGCGCGCGCACACGTACATACACACATAGGCAGTTGAACGCATATACCTACTACGCTTTTGGTCGAAAATATTGAATATATTAATGTTGTAATAAATTTCTAAATAATACGTAAAATTGGCAAAAAGTCAACGACATGTTTATTTTTAAATTAATTACAAATGTTACTAAACATATTAAATGGTATATTTATCAAAATTATAGTAAAAATAACTTGTTAATTTCAATATTTTTTTTGTTTTGTTTAAATTTATCAAGCTTCCTATAATATTAAATTTTATACAAATGAACAGCAGATAATTATTTATAATTTATTAACTAAACGATATAAAAGCAAAGTCTACTTTCAGTGTATATTTTCTTTAATTTTCGTAACATTTTCGAAAATAATTGTCACTAAGTAAAAGTATAGTATCAGTATGAATATTGTAAATAATTAATATTAGTTATGAATTTGAAAATAAATTTCACTTTTAATAGATATAATTTTTTAATACCATTATGTTCCATTAAAGTAAATAAATTGAATTCATTCATAGTTTCTGAAAAGTTTCATTGTATTGAATATTTTTCCAGACTATAGTTTTCATAACAATAAAATTATAAAAAATGTACATATTCGTTAATGTTATCAATGATAGAATCGATAATTTATTAATAAAAGTAAATAAATATTTGATTAATATTTGCATTTCAAGTAATTTCAAATCGATTAAATATTTCAAATACTATTATTATATTATATTATATTATTATTTATATGGATTTAGAAAAACTCGTGAAATCAAGGCTAAGGTAAAAATTATATATTAACGTCTATTTGAATGGCTGTGAGTTATATACGAAATATTTGCTAATGTAAGGTCCGTCCACTTACGTTAATATTTTATTAGTAAACAAAATAAAAAAAAAACAAAAAACAAAAAAAAAACAAAAAAAAAACTAATGCAAAACAGTCTAGATATGTGAAAATATTTAAGATATTAAATTATTATAACAGTAAATATATATCTTACGTCAAAGTGCTTACGATGCACTTACGGATGTATGCACAATTTCTTGAAATCAAATGTATACGGTACATTCTTACACGCCCATAATGAATAGATAGGATTATAGAATTATTTAGTAAAAAAACATTCATCAAATATTATAAAGTAATGAATATTTACTTTCAAATAGCTCAGAAATGCATATAGGACTTTTGCTTTATCCTTTTTCTACCTTAAGAATTAATTGACACTACTTTAATTTACTACAGTGAAAGAACATTTTAATTTATTTATTGTGAATTAAAGATTAACCATTGCGAGAAATAGTAAGTACCAAATAGACTTTTCAAAGCCATGGACTAACAATCGTTATATATATATATATATATGTGTGTACATTTGAAAATTTTGAATATATAGGAAATGAGTGTTGTTTGTAATGGAAGGTCCCCCCCCCACCCCTCATTCATATAGACAATGTGACCAATGGTAAGATAATTAAAATTGCTTTAAAAACTTGACCTAACCAGTTACTTCTTTTAAAATGGCTTTTAAACTCGTGTACAGTCATTATAGCTCATTAAATATTCTAATAAAGTTCTCAAATAGAATTTTTTTTTTTTTTTTTTTCATTTACTTATAATAAAACGCACGTAGATACCTTTTTACATACAAATATTAAAAAAAAAAAAAAAAACTTTTTACAATATAATAGTATTTTATTTTCCATAAATTTCCATATCTTATGAATGTATCTTATGACAAATGATCGGCTCGTTAGAACGAACAGTAAAGTTTTGTTTTACCATTATCATAGGAAGTTTTTAAAATTGATTTCAAGAATTTCTCATATAGCTTAGCAAATAAGTAAGTTAATTTAGTAAGGTGTAATCTACTTTGAAATTTATTATAACATTAATTTAAAAATTATTATATAAGATTTTTAAATTTATCAATGCTTCGTAGCGGTACTAAAGAATGCAAGGGGAAAATTATATTTGACTCTTCTGAATTTATTAGTGCATATTATATAGAATTTTTATTTGCTCTTATTACATTTATTAAATATAGACTCGTATTTTTCTTAATACACGTTAAGGGCGTCTATGAGAGATGAACTCAAATCATTAATTCAGCAATTTTTCTAGATATCTTGTAAATATAAAGCACATACTAATCATAACGTAATACGGCCTGCTTTTCTTTGATGTCGACCGCTATCAATTTTCTTAAGTGGCCAATAATTTTAAGATTTTCACGTGCAACACTAGTAAATTATGGGATACAAACATTCCCCTATAAGGCCAATGCTGGCGAGTCTCCATAAGCAGAGCCGAGCCCGGATAGGCTGAATTAATTAACCTCGTATAACTAGGTGGTCGCCCCCGCATTTTATCCTGTCGGTACGTTGTCGCCCTTGACAGTCGTTGCCTTTGAGTCGAACTGTCCCTTCTGAGTTTTACGATGGCTCCGTAAATTCCTCCAGTCTTTTATTTTTCACTCCACACTGCGCAACTTTTATGGCTGGCAATTGCAAAATTTTAGAGTCCTCTGTCTTTTGGCTTCTCTCGTGCATCCAACGTCCAACTAAAAAACCAGCATTTATTTGTAAGGGCTCGGCAGTGGTGCTCGTCTACTCTTGAAAATTGGTTAATTTCAATTAAAAAAAAAAAAAAAAAAAAAAAAAAAAAAAAAAAAAAATACAAAATTATGATTTCACTGGCTATATGGCTATATGCTATAATTGTATCGTATCGTTACATTGATGTTATATGGAATTAAGCTGGCGTTTTAAAACGTATCTTAAGAGCAATCGCATTCGGTATTATTAAGGCAAATTGAAGAATTGGCATATAAATAAAATAAAAGGCAAGTAACAATTAATTTAGGATTAAAATGTATTTTACAATTCTTAATCTGAGATCGTAATATATGACGAGCATTCAACTTTTACTGTAATTTTAATGCTTTAGATAATTTTAATGCACAAGTATTATTTTTTATAAGAATTATCCATCCCATCATTTATTTCGGTGCCTTTATTTCTTTAGTTTTTCTCTAATTATCTAAAGACCTTTCCGAGCTCTACTACATAATTTTATATGAGAATTTAATAGCGTGTTTGATTAAACTTCGAACTTATTAACATTTCTTTTATATTTTTTACCTGAGTTGAGGGAAAAATAAACTAATTAGCATTAATTGACGCTGTCATAATTTAAAATGGTTCTTCATCATGCGAATTCCATTATATATTGAGAAAGAAATATGAAAACGTGGATAATCGTTGCTGCTATTAATTTACACATTCGTTAATTTAACTAGAATTCTGATTACTATTACGATATTTATGAGTATCCTTTTTACTTTCCATTTTGTTATTTAATAATTCCAATGTATAATAATGAACGTTTGTCATGATTTCTTCTAATTTCTTACAATATTTATAAATCACTTTTATTCGAAGATCTTTAGTTTATGTTTCTATTTTTGCTTTTTGCTTAATAAATGAAGAACTGAAATTATTAAAGTAATATATTTAACACGTGTGCACACGGGCGTAATGAGTAAACTGCGTTTATTGTTATAAAAATTAGCTATAGTTTAATGGTTAACAGTTGAGTGAGTGAGTAAGGCATTAATGTACTTTGATAATCCTAACAAATTGTACGTTGTTAATTGAACCTTAACAAAAATTTAATAGTTGAATTCAATCTTGGATGCTGCATTTCGCGCTCGGAGCAACGATTTACAATTAGTAAGGAGAAAAGTCACGCCCGCGCATCTTCTTTATTAGAATTCTAAAAATATTTTTAACAGAGATGGGCGAAACAATGTGATTGGAATTTTCATTCCAGTACCAATCGCGTGTGATAAAGCTTTCATTATGAAGTTTTTAACAGCCGGACAATCTCTAATACCGCAAGTTTGTTTGATAAACTAGGATTACACGAACTTTTTATTATCTAATTTATATCTAAGTGTCATGAGTTATAAGTAGAAATCAAGTGTAATTTCTGCTGTGAATTAACGTCATTTAGAACTGTATATTGCGTACGTTTGTAAGCAATTTCATGCACGACGTCTTGGTAAATTGCTTTCTAAAAAAATTTCGGATGATTAATGGCAATCGATATGGTAAAAATATACTTAATGATAGTTCAACACGTGAGCATTGAAAATTATAATAGAATTAATGATCTCAACGACGCGCATAAAAATATCCCTGTTTATTTCCAAGTACTTACGATTATAAAGCAACGTCTGGAATATTAACATTCCCAATGATTTGATTCTTGGCTTTGATGGCGGCTCGCAGCAGTTTCAGCCCATATCCGTTCTCAAAATCCCTCGCTAAACGCATTGGGCAGAGCCTCAATGTAATCGCAACCTCATCAAATGATATTATGGGAGCTCGAGCGCTTAATTGCTGCTTAGTTGAAGGAGCAGAGGGAGGCTTTAACGCCCAGCTCGAGGAGCAGGTAACACCTTCGAGAGAACTACCATAAGCTCCAGGAGTGCAAAGCCCGTCAGTTTCCAATAATTGGCCATGTCAGTACGTGTAATGTATCATTTGAGCGAATGTCAATAAGGGACGATGCGAGGGGGTATGTCTTGGGGTTCCGGGAAGTTCCGCGTCGAAGCCCGATTTCACGGTGTCAGGTCGCGTATGAGCAGGTCGATAGTCATCGGTGCCCGCGTGCCGCTCGTTATTTATTATCATTTCGCGAATAAATTATCGGCCGTCGAGCATTTACGACGCCTTTTTCTCGTACGCCCAAGTCGCGTTAAATGCCTTGGCGAAGAAGCGCAATTACGGAAATTACGGAAAAAAATTTGCCCCTGCCCCATCCTTATGATTATTTTCTCTGATACGGGCCACAGATACTCGGGTAATTTAATACGCTGTAGTGCCTTATCATAGGCATCTTTCTCCATTTAAGGAATTCTAATTTATCGCTGAGAGTAATTAAGCATACGGCCAGCATTTCTACCATTAAAGTGCTTTCATTATTAATGTGAATATTGTTTTTTTTTTTTTCAAGCACATAACGATATCTTAATTATCGAAAATTTTGCCCTCCCAATGAATTTACGCTTATTTCCCTCGATTTCGCTCATTTTAGTCAAATATCTCGGGCAACTTTTTATTTAAATAAATCCACCTTTCCAAGTCAATTGATACATTTACTTCTTATTTACCAATACTTGTTCTTCTCCAATTATTCCTTTTTCAGTAAAGCTGCAAAAGTTAAAAAGACTTAGATTTTCCAATTAAAATGAAGTTTATTCGCTTCGATATGACGATTAATTAATTAATATTGTATAAATAATCAAAAGAGTTATTTAGTCTTTATGGTGGTTTTTTTGTATATCGTTGAGTACGAGTTTTCAATCACATTTACATGGCATATGGTTATTCGTTGGAAGCCATATTTATGAAACATTCATCTGGCCGAGTCGTTACCATTATTATTATTATAAAGATTATTTATTATCCGTATAAAGCACGATTTCGCGGGAAATTTATTTCAATGTAAAACTTAATTGATATATTAAAAATTGCGTGAACTTTTGCAATTTGCCTATTAAATAAGATTTGAATATCGGGCGTGCAACAACAAATTATTGAAATTGTTCTTATTTTCCGTAATAATCGCAATTCATATTTAACAATAATTTAAATTGCTTATTTATGTTTTAAACACGAGATTTTTAGTATATTAGCTCGTATTTTTATAGATAATTGATAGGGAGGTGGCATATTGATATAAACGTGATCAATTGCATATAGTTTGAATTTAAAAATTAGTTGTAAATAAAATATTACAAAAGCGACAGACGTAGAGGTAATTGAAATTACAACGTTCTATTACGCGCGTATATCGTTTAAAATCTAATTAACATACTTGCATTAAGCGCGATTAGCGGTCGCATGAAAATTCTAAAAAAAATTATGATGATAATTTTTCAGAAATAGCGATAAAGATCTGCGATTCCATTTGCAATGCTGACGACATACGCTAAATTTATTCGTTAAAGTTGAATTTCTTATTAATGCGATGAAAATATCCTCTTCATTGTTTTTATGACTATCGAACTGCGTGAATATATCTAAACATCCGTGAATGTGTCTCAAGTGAAAACTTTCACTTGCTATAAGCAACCCCACGCGCATTTTATGCATTTTATGCAATAAGTGCGCTATTATCGAATATATGAACTTTTCAGGACTTTTTAAATCACTATCCTTCATTCTGAATTGATTCATATGAAAGAATAATAAGTTTTCAGTCAAGCACCTAATCAATTTTCAAATTCAATCTCATTAAATCGCCTTACACTATAGAATGCTATTTATTTTTTTTTAAACTTACATAAACAGCGATATTAGCGACAGTTATATTTAGAGAATATGATTTTTGTAAATTTCCAACTGGCTAGTAAAAGTAATTTTTATAATATTGCACTGAATGGGACAAGTGAGGCATATCCATGCCACAGTACGTGCTAATAAGCTCTTAAAACCGAATTCTGTGAAAACGGTGAAATTAAGATCCGGGAAATCAGCGGCTTACCGGCCAAACGATAGTCATTACAGATAAGCGAGCCGCCACCTTCGCATCCGATTAGTAATAACGACTGACCTCACATACCTTCGAGTCGCCGGTAAAAATGATGGCGCGCACGCTCCTACGATTGCCGTTATCGCATGGCGGCGACCATCGTCGCTCAATGAAAATCCGGTGAATGAAAAATCGCGAGTGCGCCCGACGACATTTACGTCGCTCGTCTCCCGTAATTGCGCGTAATTCAGGCCCTCGGCAATAAGCCGCGGTCCCCGGCGCGGCTCCCTCCGCACAGGCGGCTTTAACGATCGACCGGTTAGCGTTTTCGCGGAAATTGCGCTTCACTTTGCGAAGTCTCCTCCCCGCCCCCTTAGGCCTGTCACCGCTCGCAGCTAACCGTCCTCTACAGGTGTACGTACCGAGTGGAGCTGAGCCATTATCATCGTGGGAGTATAAAGCGCTTGACGATTGGCCTATGAAGTGTTTAACGCTACTCTCCCGCAAGATTCCTAGCGCGATGTTGTAAAACGAGCGCTCTAAAGTCTCGCTCTCTCTCTCTCTCTCTCTCTCTCTCTCTCTCTCTCTCTCTATATATATATATATATATATATATATATATATATATATATATATATATCTACGTGGAAAGGTGCTTATGAGGCCTGTGCGTCGGTGGTGGCAGGAGCACGTAGGTGGAATCTATCGCGTGTCGTATTTTTATTGGCAGCCTCAGCGAGGGGATTTTCACGTCCTTTTGCAGTTTCAAGATTGCGGCTCGCATCGATGGCTTTTATACCTGGGCGTATTAAAGTATAGATTTAAAATTGTAGATTTAATGCTTGTTCGATACTCAATATAATTTTCTTCAACTTAATGTATATTGATTAATCCAGTGGGGTACGAAAGTGCGGATAAGTGTCATTGACTTTTTTTATTTATTATATTTTTGCTTATTGCTTTTGCTATGTGATTTGCGTTAGATTATCTTATACATCATCAGATTATGTATAGGCCCGAATGGAAATGTGAAAATACATATATATTCATAATATGTATGCACTGATTCTTTATTTCGATCAGAGCCGATTGAAAGAATAAGTCAAAATAATCCAATATATACTTAATCGTTTTAATATGAATTCATCGATAATATATTATTTTACGTAGATATAATTGATTGTATTTCTATTACTAACCGTATCGAGATATTTAATACATTTTACCAACCAATCAAATCGGTTTTTATATATTTCTTCATTTATAATGTGATAAAAGAGAGGGAGGGAGAGAGAGAGAGAGAGAGAGAGAGAGAGAGAGAGAGAGAGAAACAGAGATAAAATAACATTAAAATATTTTGTCATATGCTTTTCATTATTTATTGAATATAAAATTTCATATTTTTTTGTAATGATCTATTTCAATGCACACACACACACACACACACACACACACACACACACACACACACCTATATATATATATATATATATATATATATATATATATTAAATACAATTTAAATATAATACAAGGTATTACATTGTTCTTAATAAAGCAATCAAGCATTAATTTCTAATCTTTCTTGCTTGAATTCATTTAATTATAATTAAGTTTAATGTCAAATTGAATACAAAATGAAACAAAATCATTCGTATTTAAAATTATGTATAATTATCAACAATTACACAATAATTATGTGGTTGTATCAATAATATAAATAAAATTAAAAAGAATCATTGATGAATTTTATAGTTGTTAACGTGTAGATTAATATATACCAATACTTATTAATTAATATTATAGCATTGAATCTACCAAGTTAAGCACAATATGTCTAGCTTGTTTTGTAAAATTTTTCTATTAATGCCAATTATCCGCGAATTAAGTGATATTTATTAAATACAAAATTTAGTTAACTCTCGTTTAATGCTTTAAAAAGAAGCAATAAACATTTGCATAAAACCCTGTTTCTCTATTACATTTTATGCGCCATTATTAAATATTTGTAATGTAAGAACTATAGCATTAGAATAACGAAATTTGAAATTTAAAAAATAATTCAAAAAGATCTAAATAGATATATTTTTAATGTTAATAGTAAGTGATCGATTTTATAATGGATTATTTAGAATACATCTTCATTAAATTTCATGGAATGCTTAATGGTAATAACAACTATTGTTAGATATCTTATAAATTCTGTTCTATAGCTTACAATTTTATATGAACGGAAAAGCAAAAGTCTTAACTAACTAATTATCAATTGAAAATAACGACTGAAATTACTGCCCAAAGTTCATTACAAATATATATTACTACTTGTATTAAAAAATATTTAATTATATTAGTATCATTTAGCTCTGCTAATGTAAGATCTAATAAATTTCATTTCGCAATAAACGTTGCTATTAATTAACTGTTTAGGCTTAATTATCATATTAATTAAATGTAAAAAGTATATTAATTATTTACTAATACATCAGATAAAATTAACTCTCTATACCAATCTAGAGGACTTCTATAGTTGCTAGGATGAAATAATTTCAATGTACCAATCATGATCATTAACAGCGACCTAAAACTAAGATATGCATTGTAGATTACAGTACAAAAATTAATATTAATGGCGTGCAGTCATCTGTGTGAAAGCGTATCAAAAATGAGTTTCTCTTCCTTGTTAGAATAAGCTTCATATTATTCTTATCATTTTTAAAAAAATTGTCCAAGTTCATGGAATATCATATAATATAGCAGGAATCAAGTATTATGCCTTGGGAGAAAATACAATAAATATTAATTCATCGTATGGTTAAATGGACAACTATACACAGGGGATTAAGCAAGCCTAAAATAATTTTGCTCAGCCATATGAAAAAAACTACATTATTTTTATTAACCACGTTAGGTCAATTTAGAGTACAAAGCGTACAAAGTAATTAGATGATTGATTATTTATATAGATAATAAACATGAAATTGCCCGACTTACAACTGACATTAATATTACACTTATCTTGGCTATATTAAGTTTACATGCAAAAATGTGCTAATTCGAATGAATATTCTATAATCCAAATGTAGTGCTAATTAGGATATATTATAATTTAATGTAATAATTATAGTAATAAAGGAATGTTAAATATTAAGTCTTAAGTGCTTATTGCATATAATAAGTTATGGTTTTGTATTAGGATTAGGATAATCTATAGAGATTTGCCTGTTCATGATTTCTATTAATGCAAATTTTTCTTTCTACCATGTGTATAATGTAGAAAGAATTTATATTACCAATTGTGCTAATTAATATTTATCCAACTAAATGCATATGATATGCTGATGAGTAATTATTAAAGATTTTTCTTAATTAGATTATCACTATTAATCATACTATTTTTAACCATTGATTTATTTTCATTTAATGCCGATTCAAATGTTTCAAATTCAAATGCAACAATACTTTTGACAGCAAAATATACTATTATATACTATTGTATGTTAATATCACTCTTATGTGTTAGTTTATTTTATTCATTTTTTTATTAAATTCATCTCTAATAGCAATACTATGATGAATAATGTAGTTTTAAATCAAAGTATACTTTGAAAATGATTATTATGCCGTAGTTGTGTTTAAAGTACACAAGTTAAAGAGCATAATGTTTCTTATCAGCAAAATCAATTTTGAAGTGGTCAAATAGTACAGCAACATGTTTCACACAAATTAAATCTTATTTACACTCGACCGATTTAAAACACTTATTATCCTGATTCAGCAATAATTTATCGTACTTTGGTAATAATGGCGATGGGTTACCTCTATTTCACCTATAATAAATCGTATAATTCCCTCCCCCCACCCCCCTCCACTGAAAAACGGATGTACGCTTCGCATGTAGCGCATAGCATAAGATTGGCCGCGACCCTAAAACAAACGAAAAAGAGCGTCAATCTCGATAATCATCTCAATATATGCTTTATCTCTCTCTTTCACACACACACAAACACACACAAACACACACACACACACACACACACACACACACATACAGACACACAAACACTCAGCTCGGGTATCCATACTTATGAGCAAACCACGCGGCTTTTATTTGGGTGCGCCCTGATACTACTGCATCCGTAAAAATTCTTATGCTTTATTACATACATCGGGGTACGTATAATGCGCGTGCGCATCCCGAGCCTCCAAAGGGATTCCCTCGATACACTCTCCCACTCCCCCTCCCAACGCCCATGCTCGATCGGATGCCAGATCGCGCGAGATATTGCCCGGCTATCTCCGCGCGATCTCCCGACTTCGTTCGAACCCGTTACGTTTCCTGCTGCGACTGGAGGGAGCTTCGAGAAAATCAAGCACGAGCTCCATGTATCAACACATTTTCTTGTGAGCCGGAGGTTGAATGACATGCCAGGCCAGCCGAGAGATGATATTTTCGCGCTTAATGAGCGCGGTGGCACATGCTACGGGCTATCGATTCTCATGAAAAGTCTTACGCGTAGCCTTCCCTTTGATTTTTGATACGATGACGAGGATGGTATGGAATTATCGAGCTGGTCAGATTATGGTCGAAAAAGTTGAAAAAAGTCCTCCGACCTACCACCACTCGGATGATCCTTGATTATTGAAATCGCCACTGCTTGAAATGTCGAAGCACTTTTTCTACGCGAGGAAGGCATTTGCACTGAGCAGCGCGTTAGAAAATGTTGGATGTCACCTTACATACAAAGCATCCACGAGAATTACTAAACACAGTGCAATTAAGAGTTCATGGTGTATAAATACTTTGATATTTATATGCTGGAATGAACGCTTTGGCTTTATCAATGAAGAATCTTGCATTTTCACCTCTACTCGCACTCAACTCGCACTGAATTATCACCAAGCAAACACTGTGATAATTGTTTTTATCGAATGCAGATTATATCGTAACGGGTACGTTGACGCTACATCTCAACGATCTTTTCTCCATACAATTTTATGCATTATTCGCCTCGACATATTTTCGTTACAAGAAGAGTCATTATACACGGCTCCTAGTCGAGTCTATTTTACAATATCAAACATATATCAATAACAAATATCATCTGTCCTTTTATTCCTAAAAGATAAGCGATGCAGCAATCCCTCAATGCTGGCTTGTTCCCTTATACGATTAATCCACCAATTTATCAATTCGATCCGTTGGCTTTGTCACACCAGTCGCTCCTTCTCCAATCGTCATCGACTTCTCGAGGGACAAAATAAGAAACAAACAGACGAACGGACGAATAGACAAAGAAAAAACAACAACAACAATAACAATCGAAAAAATCAAAAGCAAAAAACAGAAAAGAGGAGAGAGAGAAAAAAAAGGGGAACAAAAGGGAGGAAAAAGAAAGAAGAAGAAAAAAAGAAAAAAATTATCGGAAATCGAAGCCTGTCCGATTGTAAAAAGAGTCTAGACGCACGGATCACTCTTTCAGAGGTGTAGACAATGCAGCACAAAGTATCTCTGAGTTTATTATGGCAATGCACGAAAGCCCGAGCAAAAATAAGCGTCAACGAAATCAGTGCAGCGCACCGAGCGCGAGCGAAAGAAAAATGAAAGAGAAGGAGAGGAAAGGAGAATAAGGTGGAAAGGAAAAAAAAATTGTACCGCAAGGAATCGTATTAATACCAGCACTACGCGCATCTCCTATCCTCCTCTCATTCTTTACCTCGTGCTCTTCCACCTCCCTCCCTGCCGCCGCCGCGAGCCCTGCACCAGCCCTCTCGATCTCTCTCCTTCCTCGTTCGCGCGCAGCTCCCGTCTTTCTCGGCGCGAGGGGAGCCTGTAAAAGGCGCGGCCCACGAATTAGCGTCCCCGGCGATATTTATGGCGCGCGTCCGGCTTTTAAAAACCTAATGAGAGATAGATCGTCCGTCGTTCGGCGCCGAGCGCGGCTCCCGCTCGCCTTCGCCTCGATTAAAGGCGGATTTATGCGCGAGCGAGACAGAGTATAGAGCTCTCTCGGCTCCTCCCTCTCCCTCGCGCTCCCTGCTCCCTGCCCCGTCTCTTTATCCACCTCGTTCTCGTCCTCGTCCTCGTCCTCGTCCTCGTCCTCGTCCTCGTCCTCGTCCTCGTCCCCGTCCCGATCACTCGCAACCGCCACCGCCACCGCCGCCACCACCACCATCACCATCGCCACCACCACCATCACCATCGCCATCGCCACCACCACCACCACCACCACCACCATCACCATCGCCACCACCACCATCACCATCGCCACCACCACCATCACCATCGCCACCACCACCATCACCATCGCCACCACCAACCGCCGTCACCGCCGTCACCGCCGCCAGCTCCTCGGGGCTATTTTCTTATATACAAACCCGAGGAGCGTCCGATTGTTTTCGCGCGTCCACGGCTAATGGCGACGTTCGAATGTAAGGAGCCCGACTCCCCTGGCACGTCGGCACTTATTGAATGACTACCAATGCTATTATCTCCGCCTCTCGAGCATATTGGCATCGCTGATTAAAGGGATCCTGCGCGCGCGCTTGAAAGGGAGCCGGGGGATGACGCAGTGGAGCCGGGCTTTTAAGCGCGTCGGAGAAATGCGCTCGGAAATAGAGAACTTCACGTGACAGTGTTCTCCGAAACACCTTTTTTTTTTCCCTTGGTCTACCCTACCCTGGATTATGTTGGCATTCGCTCGGGGGACGCGGGATTCCGTTCCGACGGGATTCCGCTCTAATTGTGGGAGTGAGGAGCCGAATGAATTGCCCCGATCACGGAAATTATTTCTTCTCCTCTAATGGGGTCGCGTATTTTTATACGGTGTATTTAATGGCTGTTGCCGCTCGACTATCCGACCCTTAACCAACAACAAAAACAAAAGCTAAAAACAATAAACAAAAAAAACAAAAATCACTTATCCCCGACAAAATAATAAGATAAAAAAGCTAAGTGGGCCGTCATGAAATTGCCTGGGTGATGATTGGGGGATGGGGGAGGGGGTGGGGGTGGGGGTGGGGGACATTTTCGTTTCGTTGGGGTACTGACGCGGCGGTACAGGCTCTGATAACAATTTCTCTCAGCGTCCGTGTAATTGCAAAAGTACAATGTGTTCAAGTATTGTTACTGCTGTTCCCGGACAATGACGCGTCATGTGCTTTGCCGCTTAAGCTGCTGGGAGTTGATAACTGTCAAGCTCCACAATGTGTTGCGCGCTGAATTAATGCCCGTCCGCCTGCAATACAATAGATGCGTATCTGCATTCGCATTTCACAAAGCTCCGTTTGGAAAAGTGAATTATTGCAGAATTAAGTGTTTGGGAGGAAAAAGCGGTTAAAAAAATAATTGCTTCTTATCGTATATAATAATCTAGGTATTTCGCGCTAAAACGAATGATGTGTAGATTGCAGGGTAGATGGCCTACGAATCCATAAACTATTCTATCAATTAAATTCGTTCTTCGTTTTGTTCTATCTTTTTCATTCAAAAGTATCTCTTTCCTTACACAAGCTATAATTTTACCTCGAAGGAAATTTTCTGTAAAAGTAGTACCACTCCTCCAGATAGATATCTTTGCTCGCAAGATTAACTTATTAAAATTATTAATTATTATTATGTTTTTTGTTTTGTCTTTTTATTTTTTTTTTATTCGTTTTTGTTTTTGCTTTTGGTTTCAGTGTGTGCACGCTAATTTCCAATATTTTTTATATCGAAAAGTAGTCTATTAAAATAATATCTAAAAAGCATATGTACAAGATAAGATTATTATTTAATCACTTTGTACGGATATCGATTATATTGGGATAAACTATTGGGACAAACATTGGGCCGTACTCGAGCCTATTTTCCCTCCTCTTTATTAATATTTCAGCTACTTTGTATCTATACTGTATAATAAAAATTTATTATAATTAAGTTAGACAGCGTCTACACTTTGCAAGTAAATTTGTATTTTAATAGAAAAACAATTTCATTTTAAAGCATTTGGGAAGAAAATCTGATTACCCGTAACTAATTATACACATGATCTAATAAAAACATACACGCCGTTAATAATAATGAGAAGAGATTTATATCTCCCCGGCGTATATTTCACTGAGACTCGGTAGCGTACAGAAAAAAAAATAATAAAAAAAAAATAAATAAAAGAAAAAGAAAAAAAAAAGAAAAAAAAGAAAAAAAAAATCAAAAGTCAATTCGATCTCCGATTTTATTGCTATTTCGCTTGACAAGTAATTTTCGCATAAAGCCTATTTACGTAATTTTATATCTACAATATTAATGTAACTATTAATACTACGTACAAGATAAATCATATCTAATCTTTTCCTACTCGTTATACACATTTATAATTAAAATTTGTCGACATAATTAAATACATAATGTATATAATTTCGAGACTTGGCTGAAAATACATTTTTATTTCAATTTAAGCTCAATCGATAATTAATAAATTGACTCGACACTTAAAAATAAATGCACGTATTTATAGGTTCTTCTTACCTTGTATAAATAATTTAACGAAGTTTAGTTTGTTTGTCATGGGCGGTTTCTTTATAAATACATCCATATATCCGTCGAGTCGAGTTTTCTTCGATACGTCAATAATAATGAATGAAGGCAATCAAATTTATATCAACAATATCGATAATATTGCTGTCGGCAATTAGATAATATTTCATTCCTCCTTCGTCTAAATGATCGAACAATTGCAAATATAAAAGTAATATCGCGCTTGCCATTACAGATGATCGCTGTACTTAAACAATATTGGCTAAACAATATGTAGCAGAGAAAGATATTATTAAATCGTGGATCTCTAAGGTCTTGAGAGTCGGCTGAGCAGATTATTAATCCAAAGAAATACGCAACGACTTAATCTAATGGATAGATCCTAATTGTGATATATTTCATTTGATTAAAATATTAAAATACCCTCGACGAAGCCATATGCCATTGAATGTGATTATTCACGAAGCTGTAAGAAGCAGTGATATCTCGATATATCATGACGAGATTATCCGAGAACTAAGAAATAGTTCGAATAGCTTACCTCGTCGGCCATCATTTAATCTTTATCTTTTCGCTTCAAAGCCGTATCTATCCGACCTTCCATTCTCCCCTCTCCCGGAAAATCATTTCAAAACTATCCCTACGAAATTTAACGCTCTCCTCTCGTGTTTATGGCTCGCGCCAAAGACGAAATTCAAAAATCGCCCGAGCGCGCTTCACATACCTCCATAAACAATGTTTTAGAGTCTGTAAATCAAGCCGACTAAGCTGCCCTTGTCTATTTCCACGCGAGTTTTCGCGAGCTTGTAGCTACGCTTTGGAGAGACACGCCTTCGTGGAGAAGTCGCGCGGAACCGCTCGCGAGATCATCGTCTGGATAACGCGGTTCCTCGTAGTTGCTCTTACTGTTGCTGCCTCGACGCTTTTTCGAGCTCAACTGCTGTAACGAGGTTTTCTCGCCGGCTAAGTCTAATTGAATGATTAGAGCGATTGGGAATTTGGTTTAATCGCTCTCCAATGATTTTCTGGATGACTGGGTATTTAGATGCGTGACGTCGATGCCAGTCGTTTTAATTGAATTGGAAGTTTGCAGAAAGATTTCGAACGATATTCATTCTAATTCTGCGATCGGGAAAATTAAGTATAGACTGGCCAATTGCCTATATCGAGGAGATAAGGTTTGTTTATTATTGAAATATCTTTTCTCATATCTTTGTAAGTATTATGAATATAGAGAATGTATTTTAAATTTCAATGTCACGCAAATTTTTATGAATTTTATGTTTGCTTAAAATGTATTCGACTAGAAGAAAATAAATAATTACCAATGTTAAAATTCTATAATTTCATAAAATCAAAGTAAACTCAAGGGAGAGTGAGAGAGAGAGAGAGAGAGAGAGCGAGACGGATAAAATGTAACTTTATATTTCAATGATTATGTCAAAGCTTACATAATTTTATGCATTGATGGTAGTTCTGCAAATACAATTTCTTATCATACTGTAATCTCGTAAAATGAATATTCCATTTTTTTCTTCGTCTTTTTAATAGGACATTAAAGTGCTTTGATTTATAGTAATTAGTTGCACAGTGAGACTCGAACTTGATGATCTATTTACACCGATTGATCACTTGATTACCATTATTTGATTTTTAGATTAAAGATAACATCTTAATGTGTAGCCAACGATGCCACGAAGTATTTCTAACTTTAAACGATAGAATAAGAAAGATTAACAACGAATGAAGTCAATTTAATAACACATGAGTTAAATCCATTAAATGCATACCTTCTATACATTACACAACATAAATAGATTATATTTGACATGATTTTGATGATTCCGCAAAGCTTAATCAGTTTAATTATTCGATACATACTAATTGTAATTTCTTTTTCTTTTTTTTTCTTCTTCTTCTTTTTTTTTTTTTTTACCAAATGTCCTAACTTTTGTTAGTCTTATTTCGTTACATCGTAACAAAGACTAACACACCGTTCCCCTATTTTTCTCAATGTAACGATGAAAATTAATCGTATCCATAAAAATAGACATTTTTCTTTTCATAGTCTTCTAATTTTTTTTTAATTGAAGAAGAGATCAATGCCTGACGTATGAAAATTCATCTAATATTCTTTCATTCAAACTTTAGCGAGAACAGTAGGTATAGATTAAGTAGCTCTGTTTCCTCTTGAGATCCGGAACTCTCTATCATATTTCTCTCATCTCATTTAAATACAACACAACAATGAGGTACGACCATCGTGGACACACACTGATAAAAAAAAAAAGTAAAACAATCGAGAACTTTCCGGAACAAAGGGCGGGCGGGCGGACGAGCGAGCGAGCGTTGGTGGGGGCGGGGCGGCGGGAGGAGAAAATGCGTTTCGCGCTCGTGTCATTATAAACGCGGATCGGCCTTTCATTCCTTATATATTAGAATTCAGTTGCTGGACGACCGGAGGTCCAAATTTTTGTCACGCTACGCTCGTGCATACAACGCTGGCTTTATCCGGCGTGCCAAAACGACGTTCATGAGCGATGGCGACACCTTTATCACTGGAGCGCCGGAGCGGATTATATTATTTGGCAGCTTTCGTCCATTGCGCTATTACAATATTTAAATGAACTTGTTCAAACCGCTATCGACATTTTCTGTTCTTTTGCATTATATTAACATTTGTTTCGAAAGACTTTTTGTAAGCAAATGGCAAACGGTGTATATCTCAAGGCCTTAGTAGGCTCGACTACTTCTTATTCCTAATCCTGCCAATTCTAATACTAACAAATACGATATTTATCAACAATTTTCTATATATAAAAAAAAAAAAAAAAAAAAAAAAAAAAAAAACAAAAGCAAAAATTCGCATTCCGTAATTCAACCGATTTTACTTATAAATTACATTTTTTTTTCACGTTTATCCATTATGTTTAAATGTTTAAATTCTCACTATTACGAATTACTTTCTTACTAAGATTTTATTCAAGATATAAACAACGGCAATTTCATTTTAACATGATTAACATACGGAAAAATAAATTCTTATCATTAGTGCAATCATTGGCTGGATTGGCGTTGAAATATTGAAATAGCATAAGACACAAAAGATTATTACGAATTGTCAGCATTGAGTTGGTGCGGCCTTTTCTTATTTTCTTGCAATGAAAACTCAATAATTTAATCGTTATAAAGCATAGGTAATTGGACTCGCTTGCTCACTTGGAATGACCGTAATGAAATTTTGACCGTTGAGAGGACGAATTGCCGCCGTCGATCCACGGCAACGTTTGTCCAAAAATACGCGTATGATAAGCCAACGATCAGCTCACAACGGATCTTTTAGAATTCGTGGGCAGGCGCTGATTGGCCCAGGACTGGATGCAACTTTGTACTACCAAGCGAGCGCGATACGCGCCCAGCATCCATATTACATTTCATTAGCTTGTTTTGTTTTAGTCACCGTCAGCGCTCGGGGCGATTATCCAGGTTTCATCCTTCTACCTTCTTTACTTTCTTCTAAGCGAAGCCTCGTCAAACTCCTGGTCTTCGTGCTCTTTCGTTCTTTCTTCTCCTTCGTTCTTTTTCTCTCATCTCTTCTCCCTAAGCGAATTACCCGAGAAAAAAATCCTCTCTTTTTCATTTCGTTCAAAAGATTCTTTTGGCACAAAATTCACTCGTCCTTCTTACTCGCTCAATTTTCTTATGTGATACTCTATTATTTTTGGATGTACAGTGAATTTCGTATTGTTTGCGAGAAATAGAGATAATTGCGAGAGAGAACAGTTCTAGAACCATGTGCATAGAGATGAGACTGCAGTGCAATTCGCTTGACAATGGAGTATCGTAACATCAAGTGATAATAATGTTACTTTCCTCGCAAAGGCTAACATTATTGTGTGGATAATATTTGTGATTATTGAGAGCTATCGATTTCTTTTTGCTCGAGACATCTCATATTGTAAAAAGTACTTTAAAAATAAGCGACAAATATCAACAGCACAAATACAATAGCCTAAAGAAAAATATTAATAATTATGTGCGCAGCGTAACTGCAAACTATATTATTGATACTGCGATTAATTGCCCGACGATCGCGCGTATTAAAGATAAATTGAAGAAAATATTTACATTCCGTTTATGGTCGTTATTAAGCCGCATTCATGACGTTCAATGCCGGATTAGCTTTATAGTTCTATAAGAATTTCAACATAGCATGAGATTTTGATTGAATGTACGAATTTTTGCACTACCTTCGACCGGTTATCGCCATTGCACGTTCTTATTAACGAATAATTAAGCGGCAAGAGTTTTAAAGGGTCCGTAGGTAAAGAGGCGATCGAAACGCCAGTGGTCGCGATCGTACGAAGAAGGAATGATAAACAGACCCGCCTTTCCAACAGTTTCCTCGATTCCGTATCGAAAGTAATACAATTCGAGCCAACCAGCTCGAGATTATAAATATCTAGAGTGGAAATAACGCGCGTCAGGCCGATAATAATTTATACGGAATTAGCATTATCGGTATAAGGAGAGAGCAAATCGGCCGGCGAGCAGTGAAATAATAAATACGGCTGGTAGGTAAGTAGAAGCGTGCACGGACGGTTAAAAGTCGAAAAAGCCGGAGTCCTGGAAAAACGGAATGAACACGCGAGGGAAATTGCCGCGCGAGCTCTCGGTTTCTCGTAGCCGTCCAAGTACCCCCCCCCACCCGCAGCCACGCCGCCACATCCCGTCGTCCCACCCCGCCCCACCTCACCGCCGCCACACTATTTCCTCTTGACCCCCCCCCCCGCCCCGCAGCGAACCACCCCGTTTCTCCCTCATCCCCTCGCCCCTCCTCATCCTCTGGCCTCTCATCCAAGTGGCAGGGCAGTTGTGCTATCCGCTATCCGCTATCCGCTATCCGTTATCCTGCTGCGGTGCTTACCCGGGGCCGTAGCTGCCGCTTAACACGCAGGCGGATTAATGTACGCGCATTCGCGTGTAATCAGGCGCCTCGGCTTACAATGAGCCTTGCGTCGTTATTATTATTTTTGTTGCTGTTATTGTTGGTGTTATTCAGCCTCGAGACAGCCTCGTTGCCCTCGCCAAGGCTGCGCCGAGATTACATTATTTACACGTATTTAGGGGCAAGTAGAAACGAAGTACGTTTTTCATCGTGCATTATGTAAATACTTTTCTCCTCCGATTCGATACGAATTTTATGATTGCGGCCTAAGTAAATAATCGTGTTAGCTTGCACGCGGATATAGGAATACGCGGTAATAATAAAATTAACACCGCTCGCTTCAATGTCTGTTGTATGCCTTGTAGAACAACGAATGGAAGTGTTATGCCGGTACTTGGAATGCCCAACAAGGCATTACGGTCTTGGGTTATAAATTTTGCACCTATCAATCTTATTGAAATCGCCCGTTTAACTAAAACTATAAAGCTTATATTACAGAAAATGCACTTTTATAATGTGCGCATATTTAAATGTACCATTATTCGACATTCTTTGCTTTTAAAATGCGTCGAATATTTTCTTAGAGTTAACACCGCCCGAACACTGTCAAGTAATACATAATAAAATTAATCTCTACGTTAAGTAGTATAGTACTTCCTTATGTGTATGGCAGCTTCACCTTTGAGCGCTCGCGTTATGTAATTCCTGAATTAAATGTCGAGGGCTTTATATCTTATAAGCGCGCGCTGTACAAATTTATGTAATCAATTTGTCTTTTTTTTTTTTTTTTTTTTTTTTTTGATTTTCATCTTTTATCTTTTCTGTTTTCTTTCTTTCTTTCTTCTCTTTTTTTCTTTATTAATCTTTTTTTGAGAAATTTATTTAATTACAGCATCTATCGAGTACCCCGAGTTACAAATTTAATATGTGGTTGGTAATTTTTTTTATTTAATTATTTATTTTTTCTCTAACTAACTAGGATGCCATATATATATATATATATATATATATATATAAGTAGTTGGCTTTGTTTTTCGTTACAGTCTTCACTGATAATCATTTTCACTGATCTGACATTTAATCTCTGTCATCGAGACGCCCTCGTTGTTATTAAATGACAAAATAAATGGGCGCTTAGCATGCTGTCTTTAATGAAAATTACAGTGTAGAGCGAAAAGTTAATTTTAAAAATATTCTACCAATAAATAATTACAAGATTTTTGTAGCTCATTGACAAATTTTATAGATACGAATGATAGATATGCTGTGTGTATCGCATTATGCTTTATCAATATTCTGTTTAATCCCTTCTCAGATCTTTAACATAAAATATTCAAAACATTAAACTAATCGCATCGATCTTATAGTATTCAAATCGACGATTTATATGGTCGAATAACAAATACTTATCAATTTTATCTAAAATAGCAGCCGATAGAGTATCATGCAAATATTCAATATTTTTATTGGCTGTTAGATAAAAAATAATTCTTAATATAGTTCTTTTTCGCAATAATTGCACTAAATGTAATGTATGACTAAATTGTATGACTATATTGAAAAGAAAATGAGAGAGAGAGAGAGAGAGAGAGATAGAGAGAGAGCTAGAGAGAGAGAGAGAGCTAGAGAGAGAGATAGAGATAGAGAGATAGAGATAGAGAGAGAGATATAGAATGAAAATTAAATATCAAAGGCCGTACGAATACCAGAGTCTTACAACTATTTTCATTGATTTCAGCTTAACGTAAAAATACTGTCGACAAATATTTATAGTGGCAGTTTCAGTGTTAATTAAATGTAAATGAAAAGGAATTATATTAAAATAAAAGTAAATCAATTATTTTATGCAAATACGTTCTTAAGCTGGTTGTTGCACCGTCTCGATGCCCACGACTATAGAAATATGTCCGGAGCACGTAAAGTCGTATTTTATTTTTCAATCTTCTTTCTTTATTTTTGTGCATTTAAATCTGTTAAACATACAGAAGACCACGCAGCTACTCAGCTACTTTCAGTAATCTTGAAACTAATTTATCGATCGTCAAACTCATCTCCATTAGCGTGCGCTATTGGCACTTTTTTAAATCCATCGTGCCGATCTTTATTCTAAAGCTCATATATGTTCGAATAAGTTAATACTAAAAGCTTCCCTCTAATGAAAATGAGTATCGCCTGCACTAATGTCGAAAACACACGCATCATTCACATTTCCCATTGTTTTCGGAGCTTTTCTCTCTCTCTTTTTTTCTTTTTAACCAATATCATTAATTCAATGTCTAAATATTACATTGCAAAGGGTAACACTTAATCCACTATTGCGTACCTAATTTTTTTTTTAATCCCCTACCGATACAATACCCCTTCAAGCTTATATCTTACCCAAACACCCAATTAATCCGTTAAATACTATTCCCTAACCACTAATCAATTAGCCGAGTACAGTCCTTCGCATCCGCCATTTACCTCCGCTTCTATCAGTTTTGCACTCCACTACCACAAAGCACGAGGGCTTCCTCCTTCGCTGGGTGCCGTAACCACGGCGAACGAAGGGATTCAAGGCGTCCATACGGCCTCGACCTCCTGGCTCGAATAAATATCGCGGACACCTACGAAGCGCCGCGTGACGTGCCACTCGCAATTAACGTCGCGCCTGCTTTATGCCCCGGTAAGTGCGCAGGCGGGGGCTCGCGCACCGGGGGAGGATTTACGCGGTGCTTCTCCACCTCCAGATCCCTCGGGCCCGCTCCAGACCCCTCACCCGATCTACCTATCCCGCACAATTTCCCTCACTCCGCGTCTGGAATTACATCTGCTAATTTAAGGGCCCGCGACCCCCGCCGTCGACCGGATATCTCACGGGAATATCGAGATACATCGCGTTCCCGTGATATTCGCGTGGGCAGAGCGTTTACGTGGAGCGTGAGAAGCTTCGCGCGGCCGATTGTTTTGATACTCGACGGCGAGATCGGCCTGGCTACTCATCGTCTTGTGGTTTACGCCTCGGTCTCTCTACCTCTGTGTATGCGCGTTTGTGTGTACGACTACTTTATCGGCCGAGGATTTTCCGAATTGGACTTTGTGGTAGAACGTAATGTTGACTGCCGGCAGATGAGAGATTAGTTTTCGTCGCGCTCGCACGTTTGCTAAAATCTATCTGTCATTACGCGCTATTTAATTTTCTTTTTCTTTATTGTAGTCTAGCGAACCACCCAAGTGACGAACTTTGAATAACAATAATTTCGTAAGTAGCTTAATGAAATAGAAAAAGTTTAAGTGACTTGAAATGAATCGCAAGTCGCGATTTAATTCGGCTGTTTAATTAAAGTCAAATTATATGATACGTTATAATTGTAGAGGAATTTTGTTTAAATCGGGCCGAATAAAATACCTTATTAAAAGATTCTATCGACGCCCACCATATAAGGTAGCGTATTTTCAAATTTAAGAGGAAATGAGGATTATGGCTCTTAAGGAATTAAGTATCTTATTTATCGATACGAAGTCTCATCTTCAGGATATGCTTATTATTTTATGTAAAATTATGCAACGACTTTTTCATTTGCAAATGTGGGTGATTAGGCTCGTAGTATTAATAATATCTAATATTCCGGTTGGTTTGCGCTTGCTAAATAAAACCGAAATTTAATGCATTAGTTTAATGAAGTATGGAGGCCTGGATTACGATAAAGCTCGCTAAATAGTTTAAAAACGTATATAAACATTGTGATTAACATTTTAAACGTTGCGATAATAAACTTCATCGGGTGATTAGAAAGTTTTAATCGATATTATAGTAATATTTCTTCGACATAATGATTATTCAACTATCAAATTAAACTTACTCTAAAGCCTCGTGAAATTTCAAAAGAATCTTTATTCGTAAGCTTTAAGTAATAAAATCTGTCCATTAATATATTTCGTAAAAAGAATAATGAAAGGATAAAAAGAAATAAAAAAAGTCTATTTAATGTGGCATACGTAATAAGTTAATGTGCCGTAGAATCGATCAAACTTTCATCCTTTCAACCTCTGGCTCAAAGATATTGAATTTTTACATTATTCCGAAACCTTTTTTTCACCTTTGTTTTGTTTTGTTTTTAAAAGTAAAATGTATTATAATTAAAGAAAAAGAAAATTTCAACGCCGAACTGCACTTAACAAAGATATCCAATTATTAACCAATTGTGATGTAATTTTACAAAATGATAAAAATTTTTGTATCATTAAATGTTCTAGGAAAATCATGGCATACTGCGAGTTAAAAAGAAACGATAATCGCTTCCTGTCATACGGGTATTTAAGTTTTGAAAGGAGCAAAGAAAAAATCTTAAATAAATTTTTTAATTTGCACACGCACTTATAAATCATAATTTAAAAAAATTACAGTGAATCTTGGTACATACATTACACTTTCCAAAAATTATTAATTTAATGGCCAATCGTTAATGAAATATAATTCGGATAAGAACAATTTATACGCGGCAAAAGTTTATTAACATTATTATACCTATATTATAATTTAATCAGTTATAGAATATCTTAATATTGTGTAAATAAAAAGATAATGGTAGTTTTTATTGTTTCACTTAATGTGAACGATTAAAATTGTGTGACTGATGTTTACGATGAAAATCGCTCCGGTATTGTAAAATAAATCCGAAAGTTTTTCAAGCGCTTTCTCTCGGTTAATTTATCGATAAAGGTAAGCGATAAACTTTTATTAGTCATCGACGAACAACGTTTATTTTTCGTTAATTTAAGCACTCAGTTGAAAAAGTCAATAAATTTAACAGTTTTTATTTCACTGTAAATAGTTTCATATAAGACAAGAGCTTCATACACGGCGGTTCTTCTTTTTTCGTTTTCTTCATAACGCTGCTCGCGTCTCTTTAATGGAGCAATTACAGACTCGAATATACGTGACAAAATTACCGAGTTGCATGATTTTGACTCCGAATCGCCATACATCCTTTTAAAAAATATACGACTATAATTACATAATGTATTTATTAATAAGGAGTTGAAATAAATAGATACGTGCGGCCGTAAAGCAGTTTTTATTCTGGATTTTTTGGCGCAACTATACCGGTATCGCACCATCGAGTAATAAAAAAGTCATTCGATCAGATTTAAATAGTCCCAGGATGGGACGGAAGGACGGAAAATGAAATACCTCTTGACGCGCGAGCCCGGATTTTCTCTCGAAACCAAAAAAAAAAAAAAAAAAAAAAAAAAAAAAAAAAAAAAAAAAAAAAAAAACATCAAAACAAAATAAAAACAAAACAAAAACAAAAACACAACAGCTTAAAGTAGCCCGCTGCTCCCTCCGGCAACAGGGGTCCGCAACAGGCCGTGTCAAAATAAAAAAAAATAAAAAAAAAAAAAAAGAGCCATCGTAATGGCGCGTGATCGAAAAGTCCTGACCGCCCTTCATGCCCGAAACGGCGATCCGGGCGACATGACTCCCGACCCCGTTACGGCTCCTCTTGACTCCAGCCTCCCGCCACTGCCGCACCACCGTCATTAAGCGTCCCGAGGTTTTGCAAAAGCCCGACTCCCGCGTGTCATATGCGTCTCCGGCTGCGGCGTCTGAAAAAGGATGATCCTCGCCAGTGGCCGACAAAAAGTCCGACGATGCCCGACAAGGCCATAATCGTCGGGAGCACACGTACTTTGGTATTCTGCAGCGTGCGCGCGGTGTAGATCGGACCTTTCGCCCGATCAGAAAGCAATTTCCCTCCCCCGTGGGGCCCGCCTCTGCTTTTATTTTCGCTTCTTGCGATCGCCAGCCGAGCGCGGCAACTGGACGCGGAAGGAGGCCGTTCGAGTCCTTGCGCCAGCCTCGCTTCCCCCGAGAAATAATTATGGAAAGTCATTGCGATATGCAATTTACGGGATTTTTTTCCTTACGCGAGGATCGGGGAGAAGCTTTGTCAATACCGGCTGCAAAAATCCAATACCTCGGCTCCTTCCAATCGATAAAGTCCACTTCGTTGCCATTAAATACCATTAAATATTCGCCAAAGTGAATAAAACTTTATTTACCTATCATTCACCGCCGGCTGTTTTTCCCTGTTGAACGGTTCTGTTGCGGACAGGTTCTATCGAGTACTGTAATGTCGTGTACTGAGTGTCTCCAAGTACTTGGAAGATAAGTGAAATCACATTATGTTACATAAAAGATTGAATTCTGAAGAGCTTTTGAGGAGGTTTTTTGAAAAGTTTTTTATGTTATGTTATTTATTTATGTATAAATTTATTATTTATGCTCATAATAGTAGTTAATAATTGTATACATTTACATGAAACTAACGCGTGTAAGAAGTACGATTGCACAGAGTTCTGAAGAATATATTGATAATGTTACGAAGCGATATAATAAAGTTGTTAAACAAATTCTACATCTTTGTGTATTGAAAAAATGATTTGCATGTAATATTAATCATCGATATTAAAGTTTCCTCGCAATAAATGTAAATAATGTTTCTGAAATTATGAAAATAGTTCTCATTTGCTAAATAAGTATGGTTGATTTAAAAATATCATAACGAGATTTCTATTCATTAATAGTAGGCTGCAAATATTATATGTACGTATGAATAGGAATATGATTACAAGGCATAAACGACATAAAAAAGTAAAACGTAGGTTCGTATAATAATTGCAATTATTTTTATATCATGAAATATAATTTAAATATCGCGTTGTTACAGTATTTTGTATATGTGCAATTAAATAATTGTTGTATTTCATAAAATACCAGTCTTTAGTTATTTTATAATTGATGAAAATTCATAAATGTTTGATTTGTTGTAATTATAGGCTAGTGTAATTAAGAATATTTTTCAAAATAATTCACAGAATAATCTTTCATGTATTTTTTAAAATAAACTTATCGATCTTATACATTTTTGAAAATTCTATCAACTAAGTTTCAATTAATTATTAGTAAAATCTATGCACTCATATCGATCACGTTTTTTTGTAATAAACATTTTAAATATTTGACGTTGCCGAATTATAGAGAAATATGTGGCATTTTCAAAATATAAGTTTTATATTTTTTAAAGAGAAATTATTTTCGATATTGCAAGTTTAAATCAATTCTCGATGAGAATAGAGCAACTTTTTCTCCATGAATAACCTTTTTTTTTTTTAATTGTTCAATAATTTCATAGTTTTATTTGAATTGAATATTACCTCGAATATACGCTTTTCTTAAAATTGAAATAAACTTTTGTTAGGAAAATGAAGAGTCGTGGAAAAGTACTTTTATAAAAATATATGAAAGAATATAATCTTTACGAAGAAAAATCTGTTGTCTCGGAAAGAATGGGCAAAATGGCCTCTAGAATTTGCAGAAATCTTCATATAAATATACAGAGAAGATGGAGAGAGAGTGAGAGAGTGAGAGAGTGAGAGAGAGAGAGAGAGAGAGAGAGAGAGAGATGGGGGTCAGAGTCAGGGGCAGCCAGGAAGTACGATATATCGTCGACGGACCGCAATGCCTCAACTCTCCTGGAGATTCTGTCTTCCTCTCTGTTTCTCACTCACTCTTTTTCTCTCATCTGCGCCCTCTCGCCACTTCTCGCAAGTTCATTTAAGATATTGCAGCCCAGCATCGCATATCCTGGATACTCTTCACAACGGGTCGGTAATGTTTCGGGCTTCTCTCTGCTTTCACAATATCCGAGTTGGCAAACACTCGTGTGCGATGATTCTTCTAGGTGATCGGTACAAATGAGTGACGATGAGTCATGGAGAGGTTACGGTTTCTTGAAGAAAATGAGATTATTACACTAAATTACTATGTCATATACAGATTATTATATCACGAAGTTATAAGAAAGGGAGATATATTTAAAATCTTTCGTCAGTTGCTGATTATTTTTCGGGGAAGGGATTAAGGAGGTATCGTAGCGCTCCTAAGTACAAAAGTATAAAATGAATTTGCCGATTGTAGACTGAAATTGATTTAACGGGTGGAATGATATCGATACACTTATCTCTATGTGATTGTAAATAAATCCATGAGTTAAAATCGCAGCCACGCTCATTATAATTAAATATGTGATAAAATATTTACAAATAAAGTCTCTTATCGTTCACAAATGATTTACCCAGCATAGTCCGATATACGTTCTGATAGAGTTTAAATATACATCGTCCTTAAAATTACAAGTATTTTATATTAATTTGGACAATTTATCGGGAAAAATGTAAGGATAACATACTTTGAATTATAATTTATTTGTGCTTTAGTAACGGAATAAAATAGCTTGCGTATCCCCAAGCATTAAATAAAATAACTAAAATTATATCTTTAAATGCATTTTCTTATTTAAGCAGAGTCTCGCAAGTGCTTGTTAAGATATTGCTTTATTTTTATTTTACGAATATTCTTTTGAATCACAAACGATGAAGTAATTTATCTTTGTAAAATGGCGCCCCCACTCCACTCGATCCCACCGAAAACACCGAACACACCACACTCGCAATTTAATTTATTTTCACATAATATTTTTCGAAAAGGCTATCAATCATAATTGATTTTGAGAAGACGCTGCTGAAACTAATGAGCGGCCCTCTTTCTCGCTCTCTCTCTCTCTCTCTCTCTCTCTATCTATCTATCTCTATCTCTCTCTATTTCTCACTACATTCACGTCCAATCCCTCAATTTTCAATAGAAGCGATGCAAACTGCATTCGACCCCCTTTCGTTCCAAACGGCATGAAGCGTCAAGCACCGACCACTATCACCGATCTAATCGTTAATTTCGCAGATCGCAGAGCGAAAATGCGCGAAGCTTCGAAACGAGTCGACACTCGGGGTGGCCGAATATAAAAGGCACCCGATGTAACGGTACGCGGTAATTGGGTCCTTGATCTTTCCTCCTCGTGGGCACGAAAGTCAGCGAAGGCGGCGAGCATTTCTCCTTTGTGGACGAGCGGGCGCGAGAGAATGAGAGAGAGAGAGAGAGAGAGAGAGAGAGAGAGAGAGCGCACACGTACTGGGGAGTAAATCGAGAGAGGAGGAAAAAAAAGTGACACTTTGATAAGGCACGGATGCGCACCGAACGGCTGAAAAAGTTCGAGGATTTCGGCTTGATGCGTCGTACGTTTTGCTGGCGAAAAAACGATACTTTGTTACTAGTGCTTTGCGGCCTCGAACTTTTTCTCGCGGGCGAGGGACCTCTTGCGAGGACAGATCGGACGCGAGGGGCCCGAAAAAATGTCGCGCGAGAACCTTTATTAATGATAGCGGCCGAATGTTCCATTGGAAAAGTTTTCTCCCCAACACGTGGAATCTCGTTTTGCCGCAAAAATTCGCCGTTTCGTAAATACCTGCAAATTCCATTAGGGCACGGAGCTCCACTCCCTGCCTTATAATTCCCTGTTTATTTACAATATTGTTTGTGGAATGATGTCGGCGTATTTGTAAAAATAATCTGCCCTCGTTACGGATGCTCCGAGGAGTATGTATTGTCAGCAACTAATCATTGGTAATCGTAATCACGGGAGATCGCTGCTGCGTGCACTTCCAATTCAATTAAAAACATTCGGAAAGTCTAATTAATTAATGGATACTTGTTGCAGTAACGATACTCTCCGCCATATGCATTCAAACAAATTATTCAGCAATTACGATTTATAAAATGCACAATGAATATGCAATCGTTTAGCATTCAAACAGTTTAGAGAAACTGAATCACGAGGATATAAATAATCATAAAATTACAATAATCAGTACAATATTGATTTTATTGTATGGAATATATTATATTAGGGACGAAAAATTATTACTTATACATATTTATCATCATTTTATAATTTATATACAGTGTTCCTTAATAATAGTGATTTTATAAATCATATAAAATTCTGAAATATAAAGGTAATTATAAAATTCCGTAAAAATTATAGTACCAGTTATGAGTAAATCATATCAAATTTTGCTGTGACATCACTGCAATTTTACTGAAATTCACTCAAGCATGTTCGTTTGTAGCAACTAATTTTTCTTTATTGCGAAAGTGATTATCCAGTAAACTGTATTTATGGACATTGTTTATTAATATTTTTATTCGAAATGAAATATGCCTGGAATAATGAAAATATCAGCACAAAGTATAAATAAATGTGTAGAGTTACGTTGGACATAAGGAAATAAGATCAATTAATAAAAAGAATAAATAAATATCTAGAAGGGCTCTTACTTTCATTATTATTATTATTATTATTATTATTATTGTTATTATTATTATTATTATTATTTTAAACCGATTATCTTTTGAATTACATTATTTTTTGTATTTTCATGGGAGAATTAGAGTTTCTTTTTACTTTTTCTTAGTTATTTTTGTCATTTTGTGTAATTTGACAACGGAGAAAATGATGAATTGGAGGAGATTGCAGATATATGCAGTCCATCGATGATTAAAATTTCTGAAAAGTAGGGGATGCATAAAGAACTAATATTCATTTTTTTTCGTTAAGTTACCATTAGTTATATGCGCGAGGTAAATGAAACGATGAAATAGCCGGATTGACTTATTATGCAAATTTTCATTTGGATAAAATACAAAAGGCAAATATGGTTTTGTACATAAGCTTAACGTCGACTTGTTTTCAATGTTAATTTTCACCACATTACCTATTCTAGCGATGCTCCATACGGTTTCTATAAATATTCATCAATTTCTATTTCTGCAGAATTATTAGTTATAAGTTATAATAATATCAATAAATTAATAATCATTTAAAAGGATAAGCAGCTTGACTAATAAACTTAAAGGCTACATTATATTGTCATTGCGTCAATTATTATACAATAAAATGGCGTTGAATTTACATTTATCTTCATGTTGTCGAGTTTTCATAATAATGCAATTTTTTAAAGATAAAAAATTTAAAGAAGCTAAAGCTTTCCCATTATTAACAAACATTTTATCCAATGATTGGTAAACAATATCTTATTACAAAAGAGTAGTAATTATATAATTAATAACGCGTTCATACCAATTGATCACTGCTTTATATCGTATAAATTTATTTTACATCTTCAATTATGTGCAACTTCATAATCGAATGTACATCCAATGTTCTCGAATATACTGTATGGCTGTGTAGAGCTTAATGATTGTGAAAATATTAATAATAATATTGAACGAATTCCAAGATTGACGCGTACTTTGAGAAAAAGAATTGTAAATAGGCGGTCGATTATAAATAAATTAATCATAACAAATAAATGCTGGAGTTGCTACTTCCCGGACGATTAGAGTCGAAGGAAATATAGTATAAACTTATTCCCACAAACGAGGAGGAATTAATTCCATAGCCATCGACTTATTTGAGGAATCGCAAACATAAGGCAAATGCGGCATTAATGCGGAATTGGGAAGCGATGACAATAGCGCGAACGAGTCGATTCTCGCATAAATCCATCGTCGTGCGAAAATTATGGATAAATGTCTCGCGAGCTAACGCAATAATTTAATGCCATAAGTAAGACAGACGATGATTTACAATGAGCGTCGCGTACGTGGACAATAGATCCGGGAATCGCGAGGCCGGAGATAAAGGGCCTCGTAAGTTCGTCGACTTGTCCGGTTCGCGCGTCGATGCAATTTGCGCGCTCTCGTATTCCCGGAACCGGGACGACAATGTCGGACTTTTCCGCAGTCCGAATACGGGCCGAGATTTCGCCTTCGGGGAAGCGAGAGTCGTAGGCCTTCGTCCTTGATCGGCGCATGACGTCGTCGGCAGCGCTAATCATTCATCACCGTTAACCAAAGCCTCGGAGGCCCTTATTATTATTATTTTTTTTTTTTTTTTTTTTTTTTTTTTTTATATATCGCCTGTTATGAAATATCAGCCTGCAGTTGATACAAAATATACTTGGTGGATATTTTGTAGCTCTGCTCAATGTTCTGTGAAAGTGGCAAAGTTGCGGTTACGTGCGGTTTTTCTCTGTAGCATCGTATACTTGAAAAGTCGACGTGGCACAATTTTAGAAGCGTTGAAAGCTTACTGCCTGAAAGCACAACTTCCCTCGGAGTTAGTTAACTACGACCGTCTGATAATTGGAACGCCATCTTTTATAATCGAATTTAAAATTGAATTCGCCAGTGCCGTGACGAGTGTATGATTATAAATTAAATGAGGCCAATGGATGTAGCGTAATTTTTAAAAAGCAGCCAACTAAGCAAAGACACTCCCGCTAACTCTTAATAATTTCGTTTATTGAATAATGATCGCCTGAGTGGTGGGGCGAGCACAGCCTTCGATTAATGTTGATTTTCCTTTATGGCAAAGTTGAGTGTCGCGAGACTTGAGATTCGCCGCAACGACGGATCACTCACTATAAATGTTGATGGACAATCCTTGCGAGCCTCCGGATTGTGGGACGTTTGTATCTGTAGTAAGTTTGTAAATAAAATACGAATGGGCCTTATGAATTTGCAAGGCGGAGCTTTGCCAGCCACCAGCTCCTCTTGCCATCGATTTAATTATGTGGCAAATAAGGAGCGTTCGGGCATCGCATGAACGGGACGCGCGAGTCAGCGGGTGTAGCCCAACTCCTGGTGAGATAAACAGCGCGCGATAATCGAGTGCGCGCGATGGGCGCGGGACGGGGCGGAATTGCGGGATTGGACGGGGAGGGGGGAGGAGGAAGGAGAGAAACGCGCGACCAATCAGCGCCGATAAGCGATAAATCTCGCGCGTCGGTTTTCTTGCTGGAGCACGCGCACATCGTAGCACGTGTGTTCCCGCAATTAGTGTCAGGACGCTGATCGATCGGCCATTCTCGCGGCGGCGGAGGTAACGGAATGTCGCGCCGTTGGGAATCTGCCTTCCTTCCGAGGCGGGGGCAGTCAGTCAATGAAGTTTCCTCGGTGTATTGCCTTCTCTCCCGTCTCCCCCGCCATCCCATCTTCTCCCATCATCTCACCCCCTCCTCACCCCCCTCCCTCCTCTTCACGTCCCACCGCCGCGGCCTGTTACCTCACCGCGACTCATTCACCCCGTCCTCCGGGCCTTCCTCGGTGGCGGAATGCCGCGTGGGTGTGGCCGCGGGCTCCGCTCGCGACTATCCTAGACGAACGGCCTCGACGAAATGTCTTGATGATTAGGGGCCACGCGTTCTTGCCTTTGCACTTGTGCTCGGCGATCCCGTTTGGTAACTAACGAAGTTTAGTAAGCTTTTTATAATTGTAGGTTAAGATAACGGAGGCATGAACTTCATTTTTATTAAGCTTCTTGTAATATAGTATTTCATGTCGGAGCGCTTGGCTGGAGAATCGCGAGGCTCGAAACTGTTTCGCTTTGACAGGCAAGAGCCGAATACCCAATGGTCGTATCTTTAAAAGCTTCTTACCTTTCTAAATATTATTTTCTTTTTTTCTTATTGTGTTGTTATTTCGTTTTCTTTGTTCGTTCGTTTTTTTCTCGATTTATTTGCCTTTTTTTTTTCTTTTTTACCGAAATAGTAAAAAGAGTTGTTATTGTAATGAGATCTAGTGATGCATGAGCCCGAACGGCCCGCGGCTCTAATACATAAGCGAATCTTTCGCGTATTTTTTCATATTTTTTGCTCATCGGTAAATATAATGATCTCACTTCTTCGTGAGTGAAGTAAATTCGGTCGTAAATGTGTCTCGGACCTACAAGATATCCCGTTTTCAAAAGAGTTTATATAATTCTGATGTGGTAATATTTTAAGCCCCGTGCCCACATATTTCACACGTCGTATTTGCAATGAGATAAAATTTAAGGCAATTAATTTACATTCGCGAATCCCTTGTAACACAAGAATCCATAGTCTCAAGAGCTCTCGGCCTTGGTTCGCGAATATTAGCCCGGCAGATTTTATTATTCTTGAAATAATAATCGCAAACCTTTCAATAATTGCAATTAAGGCAGCGCGTCGAGAGCTATTCGCGTCTCACTTTGACGACCGCACGCGGCGATAGTCGAAGATTATCTATCGCGGGTGGCCCCGGCGATCCTAAGTCGAACTCGCGGAGAAGGCGAGCTGATGTACTCGGGGTGCAAGCTAACCGATCGGCGACGTGCATTCCCATCGTCATTCAGAGGATTCAGGACGATCGCCTCTTACTAATCGTCGATGTCAGCGTCGCTTCTCATAAATACGTCCGAGCGACGTTGCCGGAGGACCTGGTGGCATG
>NW_011948418.1:1709049-1715192 GCF_000503995.2 Ceratosolen solmsi marchali
GTTCCATTAATTCTGCGCCACTCTTAAATCAGGCTCGTGCGCCTGTCGGATTTCGCGCGAGCGTTTATTGAATTCGGTTCGCGAGTACACCTACATTCCGAGGATAGTTCAGAATTGAGGGGCGCGCATACCTGATGCTACACCTGCACATCATCGCCGCGGCGAGCTTATAATCGATGGATTTTATTTTTTCTTTTCAATCGTTCAACGTCACGTAACTGATTCATTGTTCCTCGCTACTTTGGGAATTGCTAATATTCGTATTTTTAATATTTTAGTCGATTTATTAATCAAGCTTTGTTTAAATTAATTATAGGTCATCTCGTCGTAATGACTCGATCCTAATATTTACCGGAAGCACTAAGATTCTATTGAATTAACATGGTTCGGAATTTTTATGCTCGAATATTTCATCTCTATGGATAACTATTTAATCTACATTTAATAGTACTAACTTATCTTCATCATTATCTTTGTCTTTATTTATTTACTTTTATTCTTGTATTTCATGTTAAGGAAATTTCAATGTTTTTCGACGTACGCGCGCGCAGGCTCGAACACATACTTATTCAAGCACGTTTCATTTCAATTTCAACGATCTTTCATATACGTCATCTATATTTTACATGCTCATATACATTATAAATAACAGGTATTTTGTAGAAAAAAAATTTTTGTTGATACAATGGAATTGTAGAAATTATATTTGCCGTTGTAATTTCATATTTAACTTTTAATTTGAATAATAATCTTGGGAATTTGAGAAACTTTAGAGTTTATAATATGGAAGGTTTATCGGAACGTTAAAACAATCTTCCATTATCTGACATGTGCCTTTAAAATTATACACATTCATATTCGTTTACCGTCAATTAACCTTTTGATTCAATCGACACAGCAATTTATTATGTATTATTATAAATGGCAATGTCTTGAAAGCTTGATTACCCTCAATCACACATAATAATTACATAAGTCTCGATTACATTATTAATTCATCTTGAATCGAAACTTGCGTTTCATTTAGCAAAGATTTTATACTTTTATTAATATCATAAGATGTTCGATCGAAGCGCCGTCTTATCGACATATTAAAGCTTCGTAACTTTATTTCAACTATTTATTATGTAAATCATGAAAAATCATGTGCTTAAATTGACGCGATAAAAATAAATTCTAAGATACGGTCATTTTTCGTCGGAGATTTACAATTTCACGAGTCGTAACGATGTTGCGCGACATTTAAATCGCTGTTGACAAATCAACTCCGCACTTATGGACTCCGCAATGCAAGTCTCAGATAAAATCTCGTTATTTATTATGATGCATAAATATATTCTGTGCATAGACGATGGTAGCGACGTTAATTGAAGCGTTAATTTCATATAGTTTAAAGCAATGTTTTTAGAATTAATAGTGAATTATAAGTTGTGTAAAAAAAAAGTTTATCAAATTTATTTTAAGGGACTGAGAGGCTTATTGATAATGGCGTTTTTATTGATCTACTGATACAAAAGATTCGCGTAGATAGCGAGTGATTTTGTAAACATGAAATATTTATTTATGATCACTGATCGAGCATAAGTTAGCTAGCATAAGACAGAAAGTAACTGAAAAAGCACAGTATACTAATACTACGAATTCGCATTAAGAAAGCTCGATCTTATCAGTTCGGATCCCAGCTGCTCTATACACACATTACAATTGATATGGGTAGTGCACATACGTAACTAGCTAGCGTACTTTATCACTTACGGTAATGTGCGTATCTTGATGTACGTATAACCAGTTGCATGTTCATCTCTTCCTTTGCTTGACTGGTTGCATGACCAGCAGGTAAATCGAAAGCGCACCGTGGCTGCGTAAAATTCAGATTAATTGAGAATTCAGATGGAAAGGATTTGTTCGCTATGGGAATAAGAGAGCGAGGGCATAGAAAAACGTTTGTGATGGATTCGAAAGATAATTCAATTGCGATAAATGGTGAAATAAAGAATCGTAGGTTGGTGAGGTTGAATGGGAATAAATAGTTGACAAGCGAACGACCAGGAAGATGAAAGGGTTAGCGACCAACATAATTTAACTCAATAGAAGGAAGTGAAAGTTGATAATGAATAGAGAGGGACATAAATTTCGGGTGGAAAAGCACGTGGAAGCTTGGGGGCATTATTTTAGATAAATAATAATTTCAATGCCCCGGTCGTTTGGGAATGAAATCGAACCGCCCGAACAATGAATTATTCATTGTGAACAATAGTTACCTTATCGTATATGTCTGCTTTCGAGTTATCGGACACGGTTCAATGCTTTTCTTGGCCACGAATCATCCTCGGTGATACTACCAGAGCTCTTTCTAATTAATACAATGACTCCATCTATGATCCGGCAGTTGACATTGTTAATGTAAATTGTTACGATGATCGGAGGCACGTCAGAAGCTTGGCCTATCGTCCTTAATTGTAAATGTTAATACTAATAATTAATAAATTTGGCCAATGTTAGTAAATAGTAGAGACGAACGCGCATGTGACATTATTCATAATATATATATATATATATATATATATATATATATATATATATATATATATATAGAAATATTCCGAAGTATTCCAATGTAGAGTCGGCTAGTGTAACAAGAAAATGCCATCGCATGAAAAGCCGTGCGTTCGTAGTTGTCGGTAAAGCCACTTTCACTCTATTCTTGCTTATCAAAACATTGTAATTATCAATCATTGAAACGAATAAATACGTTTATGCGCTTGCAAATTTTTTTTCCTTCATAAGCCGAACATATTTCGTTGCTTGTCTACAATATACTGTGTAATATACTTCAATTTTTGTTTTTTCAAGGAATTTACTTTTGAAAAGTCAACTAATAGCGAGGGCAACTAATTAAAAGTGAAAAATTACAAGTCAGACACGATGAAATACCGACATTATAGCACTGCAAGTACAATGCTGTAATAATTCAGAAATTTTTATATTCCTCATATTTAATAATTTACAGCTTCGTAATATCTTTAAAGCGTTATATTGTTACCTAATTACATTAGCGATACGGAGTATACAATGTTTTCTTCGAGTCCTGTCTTTCTCACTTGTCTATCCACAAATAGTATCTGTGAACTAAATTAAATCTACAGAAACAAACGTGTTAAGATACGGTGAGCATTGCCCGATAGTTAAAGAGGACAAAGAAAGTTGTGAAACGAGTAAACGGTCTTGCACCTAGCGATCGAATAACTTTTCGATCGTAGGATCTCGTCCTGAAATCACACAAAATGTGTGTGTATGTGTAAGCCAGAGGGGAGGGGAAGTTGGAGAAGAACGAACTCTGTTGCAACGGTTGTTTATTCGCGACGATAATGCAATAAAATTCAAAGGAAGCATTTGGCGCGTCCCGTGCGTTCAGTGTGTGTCCTAAGCGGAACTCCTCGATTATCGGAGCTTTAATAAACCGTTGAGCTTTAATAAGATGTATCGGCATCGATGCCCTCCGCTCTTTCTTCCTCTTCTCACCGTCCTCCTACGCGACAATTTGTATTCGATAAAGGACGATTGATTATTCCCTTCCACGAGAATCTCGTTTGTTTACGGGGCTCGACTGATCGAAATACGCGATCGTGCCGATCGTTCCTCATACTCTGACTACTGTTCACGGGGCCGCGAATGATTGATCGCTGCCTAGTAGCCAAATAAAATCGATTAATCGTATTCGCTCGTACGGAAGATGCAAGTCGGAGATTGCGCGTGCGCGCGCGCGCGCGAGAGAGAGAGAGAGAGGCGAGGCGGATTTTCGCGCGTCTCCTTCGTTTGCGTCGTAGCGGATTTCATGGGTAATGTGCTCGCAACTTATTCGGATAATCGGACATTTTTCTCAGTGTTTTGCTCTTATCCCTCCCCCTGCCCCTCCCGCACATTCTCCTTCTCCATCACTCTTTTATACTTGATGTCTTTTTTACGCTAAAACTGAATAATTGAACAAAATTTGTCGACTTATTCCGATTAACTCTGTCGCCAGTGGCTGTTAAAGACCTTTCGGTGTTCTGTCCGCGCTTGTTCGCCAACTTCGTTCGTTTATTGTGAATTCATTTTTTTCATTTCCCATAATATTATTTCAAGGACATTGCATATTTTGATATGGGTGTGTAAATCCCTTTCGAACGCCAATTCACTCAACAATATAACAGTTTGAGCGCTAAAAATCCCCAATGTTATTTAGCTGCCGAGCGAAACCTAGAGAAAAAACTTATGTTAATTATTCAAATGCATTTTCACATTAAAATAATAATATGAAATTAAAAAATAAAATTATTAATTGTCATACATTCTTCTTAAATCAATATTAATTAAGTACTTTTAAGAACCTGCCTGGTGTAGTAACATAAAATCCAATAGCCAAATTATATTTAACTATAAAAAGCTACACTTCACCTGACCAATGAACAGGATTCATTCTTGCAATTTTATTGCAGATCCTTCCTGTTTATCTTACCTTTTCAGCGAATACAAAAAGAACACTGCTCACCTTTATTGCTTCTGCACGTACTGACACACTGTGCACAATTCCTAATAAAAGTTATTTCCCATCAAGTCGGATCGCGCGTCTAATAATAATTCATCGTTGCGCTGCGTCGCTCGCCGAGCATTTCGGCATGAGTATAAGATATTATTACTCTCTCTCTCTCTCTCTCTCTCTCTCTCCCTCTCGCCCGTAAAAAAAAAATAAAAAAAACAAAAAAAAATAAATAAAAAAAATAAATAAAAAAAAAAACATATGTGCACATGTACGCACATATACACGTGTGCTCTATCTTTTTCTATGTGTATACATGTATATCCTTCGTTCAAGTAGTGCTTAAGTACCTCAGATGGTAATCCGAGAGTAAGCAAAACCGGTGCCGCTGCCGGTGCCGCCAGTCCTCTCGCCTCCCCCGCCGCCCTCCACCCGTCGCTCTGTTTAGCTCTCTCCTTTTCCCTCTCGTTCGAGACAACGAGAATTCGATCTTCTTTACGGAGGAGGAGTACGATCTTCTTTCGACCTCGTATTACGTCAGAACGCCTCACCACGTTGCGGAGCTTTTTCTCACATAGGGGAATCCAGCCCGATCGGATTACCCAATCACGCTATCCTACAGCTGATCTTCTGGCTGTTGGATCATTTTTTATTATCGTTTGTCCTTTCTCTCCTCTCTCTCTCTCTCTCTCTCTCATTCATTTTTGTTTCGGGATTATTTTCTGAATTTACGCTTACCTTTTATGATTCATAATTTTTATCGAAATTTACAAGCAATCAAAGTAAGAAGCTGCATTTTTTTTATCAGCTTGAATGCTGATCATTGAGATTCATATTTTTTCAATATTTAGCGAGATCCGTATTATACATACATATTATATAATTGAATAAATAATATTGAAGTTTTTTAGATTAATTGTATTCGTGTCTAATAACTAAAGTCGACCGAAAGTCGTAGATTGTAACTTGTCGACTATCTTAACGACTATTTTACTTTGTATATTCTGTTTGGCGAACCTAATGCAAATTCTATAAATTTTCATCATTCGTTTATTCAATTTGATGGACTATATGACTTAATTTGGGTAATAATTGACGCCATTACTATGTGCAAAAAGTATCTCCCCATTGCAATGTGCTCCCATTAACTACAACTCGATATGACGAAAAATGAAAAATATATATGAATGAAAAATTTGTTAAAGTAGTGAAAATCGCCAAGTGCGAATTATCTGCATAATTAATATATATATCTCGAGCTATTTGATGTTGCACACCTGCATCACAATATATTGCCTAAGATCTAACACAAATGATTTTGCATTACCGTTTACGATACTATTCCATCTATATACCGTTTTAGTTTGAATATAAGTTAAGAATAAAAAGTTTGATTGACGTTTGAATAAATTTTAAGTAATGCCGGAAATTTCAACGATTCACGAGAATGAATTCACTTTGAAAGCCCGAGCGGCCAGTCGTACAGAGCTCCTTCGTCCCACGCAGAGACACGTTCAGTCGAAGTCGGCCGAATAGCCGCGCACGACAGAAACATTCCCACGTGTACACACAAAACAACAAGCTAAAGTCGAGGCCGTGGCCGAAGTTAAAGAACAGGAGGAGG
>NW_011948418.1:1715269-1717132 GCF_000503995.2 Ceratosolen solmsi marchali
CAAGCGGCGGCGGTGGCGGCGGCGGCGGCGTGGCAGCAGTGTTGGTGGTGGTGGTGGTGGTGGCGGTGGTGCGGCGGCGGCGACGGCGACGGCGGTGACGGTGGCGGCTGCCAGGACACAGCCATACAGCATTTTTTTTCTTACTGGACGCGCGAATGGTCCTCCCGGTTGTCGTAAGAATCGCCGCCCGACATTACACTTAATTACATTAACAAGCCACCGAGCGTCAATAGCGTGTACGTGCCGCGAGTGAGCTCGTTTAACTTTTCGGTAGCCAGCCGGATATCGCCACTTTTCCCCACTCGAACGACCAGCTTTTCTGGCGAGCGGGTGCAACCTTCTCAATAGCCGCTCATTAAATCGGAGGAGCGGGAGCGTTTTTATTAGGCTTCTGCGAGGTACTAAGACGCAACGATGCGCCGGATTCGTTAAAGGGGAACGGAGATAGAGATAGATTGATAGATAGATAGATAGATACATTCTGAGAGAGAGAGAACGAGAGAGAGAGAGAGAGAGCGAGAGAGAGAGCGAGAGAGAGAGAGAGAGAGAGAGATTGGCTCGCTCTCGAATACGGCATCGCCTCCGGGAAATTAAATGGGAGAGGAGCTCAGTCTGCGAAGTCGCTCTTTTCGATGCTCGCCATTGTGAAAGCTGGGCAATGGCTTTTTTCATTCCACTCGACGGTTTCATTCCGCTCCCCTCCAGCCAAAGTATAGGCTCGATCGCTTTTAAACTCGTAGCTCGTTTACCAAATTGACACTTTTTTTTATTATCTCGGTGAGGCTCATCGAATTCGGCCTCTCGGGGAACACGAGGCTCCTCCCTGCATTATTAGAATTTTTATTCCCCGTTTTTCTTGGCCATTGATATTTCTCGATCTCTAATTTGCGCAGATTTTTTTTTCAGCCGGTTAATAATAGCTCCGCCTCGGCGATGCCTCGGTCCAACGGTTGGGGGGGGGGGGGGGGGGGGCGCCGCGAGAGCATTTTCGCTCGGATTTAGAAATGCCGATGTTGCGGAGCCAGTGGTGCCCTCCGAGTGCGCGCAAATTTCGTGGAGCGTGCGTTACGGATGACAAGAATGATCCTTTCGTTTCAGTTCTCGCAAAGTATGAGATATGGCATTATCTGTAATTATTTCAGCGTTGGTATCCATGAAATAAGAGACTTTTTTTTGTTTCGTATTCCATTACTTTTTAAAAAACTCTAGAGCCATAATAAGTATGTAACAATCAATCAATCCTTTTTTCCCCGTCCCTTTCTTCCCCATACTTCGTCTTCCCGCCATTCGCTTTCCTTATCCATCTTTCTATCTATCTGCCCGTCTCGCTTCTCGGCTCTCTTTTCTCTTTCTTTTGTACTTCAGGGCTGCCGGTGAACTTGATTATATGGTGGGAGTGGTAACGCGGTCCAGTTGCGAGCGCTGTGCGCGCGAATTCTCTCCTTGTTTCTCTCTTCGTATCTCGTGGCTCGGACCAGAGGCCGCCGATTTGGCCGAGAGGCGAGCCACATTAAACTTTGCAGTAGGATTCGATCTTACTATATGCCAAATACTATTATTCCCATTGCTCTCCTTACTTCCTGCAGCGATGAAGAAACGGGCGATTAGTAAGTGTCTATTTAATGTAAAAATTTCATTTGGCATTCGAGCGTAAACGAGGAGCGCTCACGCTACTATTGAGTCGAGCGGTATTGATTATCGAGTTCGTAGTTGTGAAAATTATAAAACTCGTTTGTAAATTTAAGGAAAAATTTCTTAAAATATATCACAAGGTTATTGGGATTTAATCATTTATGATAATAAGCCATTCTGGGGTCTGACTTGTTTGTTTGTTTTCTCTCTCTCTCTCTCTCTCTCTCTCTC
>NW_011948418.1:1717191-1720640 GCF_000503995.2 Ceratosolen solmsi marchali
TCTCTCTCTCTCACTCTCTCTCTCTCTCTCTCACGTTTTTTTAATGGAAATTTTAATCCGAATATTCACCGATATTCAAATCAAACGATTTATTATTTGCGAGAAATATAGATCTCTTTAATTAATTAAATTTCAGGATAGATGTATTTATGTGCCTGTGTGATTGTGTTTGTGTGCTCGCTCACGCGCGAGCTTGTGTGCCTTACCGAGCCTGTCCGCGGCTGCGAAAGGTAGATAAATTAACTAGTATTTTTAAAAGGGTTTTGTTTGTCGCTGTCATGGCTTCGAATATACAGCGATAATATAATATAAATCAATTTATCTATATCTTTTGAGCTGTGGTACGGGGAAATACAAGGGGACGGGAATCAAAGCTTTGCGTAAAATTAATTGTAGGAACAACGTTGATAAAAAAAAAAAAAAAGAAAAAAAGAAAGAAAAAAAAAAGAATTTGGCATTGTCTTAATAAACATTAGGTGGGAATGATAAAGAAAATGTTTGATTCTTTAATTGACTGCGCGCTCATTCACCATTAAACGTTCATTTAATTAACTTACGAATTAGCGATGCTCGCTCGTATAAGCTCTCTATCCTTATAATTCGCTAGTGCCTCCCTCGCCCCAACAATTATAATGTTCGAAGCGAAGTGAGAGAGAGAGAGAGAGAGAGAGAGAGAGAGAGAGAACGTAATGGTTCGGCTAAGTAGAAAATTCAATCGCCTATCACGGATAAGGAGATACACTCACCGAGAGCATTTCAAAACAATCGACTACAAGACACTTCGAATCTCGGCACTGGCTCGGTCCTTTCAAATTATCCAATATTGCAATTTCAATCGGATAATGCGGTGTTCCAATATTCCAGTCGTGAACCGAGATACCCACATAACTACCTCCTCGAAAGAGAGCCAAGCGATACAACCTGTTCGTGATTAATGAGGGACATGTAGAAAATGTATTTGCGCATAATTCGTGATCCACCCGCTTACATCTCGGTTATATTGAAGCGTACGATCACCTGTCTGACAAAAAACTAAAACAACCGGCAAGGAGAGGAACATTCACGTACGCACGAAAAAGTTAAGCGGCGCGCACAGTGAGATTGATATGTGCGTGGAAACACGTAAGTGCACTAAAAAATACATATTGAATGACAATTTTTTTCCTGGCTACGGTATATTTAAAAGTATTATACTTTCACGACTGTTGCCGGACTTTTATAATTTACCATCGCAGGCTTCTTCTCGTGCCGATTTAAACATTACCCTCGTAAATCGGCCTTTTGTTTAATTACCGGCAAATAAGCTTTTTTTTTTTTCATATCGAATCGGAAGCTTCGCGAAACGCATATTCAAATACACCGTAGCTGGTGATTAATACTCTACTACAATTAGTCCTTTAAGGCATTCAGCGACAAATGCATAATCCTTTCGATTCGTATTTATCATATGAATTCATTTTACGTCCAAGCTATTGGATTTATTATTACGACCAAATTATTGGATTTATTATTATTCGGATGAGTGTCGTATTAGCGATAGTGTGCCAAGTAATGCAAACACGACGCGTCATGGCACATCCGCGCAAAGTCTTCAAGTCACTATACGTATAACTAACTAATACGTATTAGTATGCTCTGAAACTTTGATATATTTTCATATGACACCATTTTAACTTATTACCTACTTCACGGTGCTCTCCCTGTCCCCACCTATCAACATTTCACATCATAATAAATTATTTTTCATCCGAGCGCGAGGAGTTTTCTAAGAACCGCATAGCTGTCACGTAGATTGAAATCGTTTCTATAATCAGAATGCCGGTGACATTAATAAGAAGGAGACACGATATTTGGATCTCTTCTCGGTCAATTTACTTCCATTCGCGTAAAGACCGCGCAATAATAATAAGCAAACAATATTACGTGACATCTCGAAGTTGAAGTTAACGCATCCTCCCCTCATTACGATATTATTAAAGTATCGCCCCTGCGCGTCTGCCGCGCATCAAAGTCCCAAGGTAAATAATTTATTCGCAGCCCTAGATTGGAAAAGTCATCCGGCGAGGGGCAATTCTTCATTTCTATCTTTCATTTCTTCTTCTTCATCATCATTATTATTATTATTATTATTATTATTATTATTATTATTATTGTTGTTGTTGTTGTTGTTGTTATTATTGTTGTTGTTGTTGTTATTATTGTTATTGTTATTATTGTTATTGTTATTATTGTTATTGTTATTATTGTTTTTATTATTATTATCATTATCGTTATCATTATCATTGGTACATTTAATTTTTCTATTTTTTATTATTGCTTTTAGTCTAAATTTACCGCCACAAACAAACAAACGAACGAACAAAACAAAACAAAAAAAAAAATTAAAAAAAAAAAAAAAGAAGAAGAGAATTCCGGAGGCAGGCACGTACGCGCGCACACATATAATTGAACAGAGCAGTGGAGTTGCGCAGACGTCGTGCGGTGCTCGGTCGCAAGGTATGCCACTGCCGGACAAAACTTTCTCAGGTAACCGCGAGTTGTTCCTCCGATATCTCATTTATATATATGCACGCACGAAAGCCGGCGAACTTAACGCTCAAGCACACGCATCGACGGGATTTCCTATTAACAAAATACGCCGAATAAAAAAAATCGGAATGGTCGGTACGCTCGTTGGGGACAAAATGGCTATACGTGGGTGTTACCGCGCACTCGCGGACGGAGATTTGATTGTACGCGAGGTGTCCGTTATGGTGGTATGAAATAGTCAAGAGGGCAGAATTAGGTAGGAGTGCATACAAATGTCGTGGCTGAGATTTATCTTGGGATTATATTGAAAATACAATTTTTCAAAAGGACGTTTCGCAGAAGTTTCGTAATGAAGGTTGTTAATATATATATATATATATATATATATATATATATATATATATATATATATTCTGTCTGCGACTTTGGATTATTAAGTCTTTTTCATTCCGCCATCGTCCACCCTTCAAAAGTCATATTAAAACATCCTTAAAGTAAATCGTTTAGAAATTGTCAAATTAGAGTTATAAAAAATATACTGGGAAAAGGGCACTGCTAAGGTTCAAAATATGGTGTATTATTTGGAAATGTGAAAGCAGTGCTCTTATTTTATTTAAAATTATTAAAAAGTAATAAAAGGGCAAAAGCTGCTCAAGAGGTATAACTTAATTGCGAACAATTTCAGTATAAGTAAGAGTACTTGCACTCCTGGGTAATAGAATATTTCCTATTGCATGTAGCCATCAATTAATGTCCATTATATACGCGGTTAAAAATATCGAGAAAAGTAGTGAGTATTTGGCAATGGATATCGGCAAAATTAACTTCAATTTGTGCGAAAATTTCGGCCGAATGCTGTTTATTAAGGATACCGGCATTCCATCCGTCGGGCTTCTCTTCCCCCCCCCCCCCCCCCCCCC
>NW_011948418.1:1720675-1721453 GCF_000503995.2 Ceratosolen solmsi marchali
CCTCCCCCCCCCCCCCCGCCCACCGCACCGACCAACAATACCTAAGCCTCGATAAATTGTAATAAGAAGCGTTTAGTCGTCGGCATATACGAGAGCTCTTACATCGAGCGCGAGATCGGCCTCGTATCAGTAGGAATTACGAAATTTTAGAGGAAGATGGAGAGCTCGCGGCTTTGCCGAAAAATGCTGAGCCCCTGAGCGTGATGTACTGCACGAGAGAGTTACAAGGGAACCGGTTTGCCTCACGCACCCGCGCGCTTACGAGCAGCTACGTACATAAGTTTGCGGGCGTCGCTGCCGAAGTTTGCTCAAGAAATCTGCCGAGGACACGTGAGTTGTGCGAGTTGACAATGGATTATTTCTCGGTTAAGTTGGCGCTAGCTCAATAAATAAAGGCCATTTGTTATTATGAAGGCGGAGATAAATTCACTTTTATAAATTACGAGAGGAAAGCGGCTGCCGAGTATATTTGTCAAAGTAAATAAGTAGTTTAAAGGGAATACGAAAAATCTCTTCCATATCTGTTTTGACGCAGTTCAGGGAGTAGGAGGAGAGTCCAAGTCCACTTGGATTTGCATAATAATGCGCGCTAGTAATATGCCTACAAGCCACGAGGCTTTGGAAAAGATAAGAAAAACTCACGTTTGACCGTTGCATTCACCACCATGAGTGCGTATGTCACACTTATCACAAATTGCGATCTTCGTATGAGCACGTACTTACGTATGTGATTGCACGCAACTGTCATGGGGCGGAAGAAGGGGGGGGGGGGGGGGGC
>NW_011948418.1:1721463-1725707 GCF_000503995.2 Ceratosolen solmsi marchali
AGCGATAAATAAAGGACGAAATGAACGATCGAAGATGATTTTTAGATGATTTTTCTTCTGTGAAGGTAAGATGAAAATTTTTTCGACTACTCGACGACATGAAAGGAAAGTTCTTATGAATTGCAAATAGCTTCGAATTTAAATTGCATAATCATGTTTAAATGGGGATGAGCGCAAACGATCAGGCGGTATTTCATAGTCGATTTAATTACTTTCACGCGAAATTCCATTAGAGATTTTTACGTGAAAAATAGCACATTTCACGACATAATGGAACAAACATTTTAAACAATTATTTTATGCTAAATTTTATATTATTAAATAAAATTCTATCATATATATATATATATATATATATATATATATATATATATATATATATATATATATATTATATATATATAAAAAATACATATTACAAAAAATGCATATTCGACTATTTTTTATTTTACATTTATCATTATACATCGTTAAAATTTATTTTCATTTTCAGAATGCAAGAATCTTTTTTAATAATATATACGCTAGAATATCTTGTACAATTGGCATAAAATCTGTCATTTTTAATTATTAAATTTAAATCAATTAAATGGTAATTAAACATATCTTAATTATTGTTCGTACATCATAATTGAATTTAACGATTAGATTTTTATAACATTATTTTATAAGTTATATTTGCCGGTTATTATCCTTTAGTGTAGAGAACTTTCATTCCGACCATGTAAAACAAGCACAACCAGTGTTTTCGTATTTTCACCGACGATACCTTATAAACGAATATCATAAGAAGAGAAAGAATCATAGAATATATTTTTATGAAGACTTAGGTAACGTATTGATTTAAAGTCATACCAACGCGATAATACTTATTTTATTATTAGCGTAAAAGAATATTTGAATTTACTTGTCGTTTCCAATAAGTTCAATATGTTATCTTGAAATTCAGTAAGATTGCATAATTCAATTAAATTCTTTTATGATTTTTATGTACATTGGAGATTAATGGATAATTTTATTATATATAACATTGAATATAATATCGATAGAATTAATAATATTTCACGTAACCAGTAGAATGTATATGTAGACTTCGGATATATGAATAATAGAGTATTGATTTATTTATTATTGAAAAGTCTGCAACCTTTTCTCAATTACTATGATTTTCACTAAAATAATATTTAATTATTTAGAGAATAAATTGGAATTATATTATATGTACAATGATCGATAGTTAGATTGTTGACTTAGTCTAGGCAAATTATGAATTTCGGTAAGAATAAGGCAGTTGCGATTACTTAAGCTTTATATAATTTAATAAATGAATAATTGGGGAAATTATTAATTACAGCATAAAGTATCTTGTACGATTTTACATTTTCATTTCAAAATATTGTTTTAAGTAAATTTTGTTAATATTTTTAAAAAGTAACTTACAGTTGTATTTAATTACTGATTATTCGTTTTTAATGAAAATTCAATTTCACAAGATTTTATTAAAAAATAAAAAAAAAAAAAATTACTATTATTAAAACTATATATTGATATCTTTCTATTAAGTTGGAAAATTCATTTCATCCATTCGGAAATCTGTAAGTTTTCACATTAAGATATTCAATTAGATTGTCACGAACTGCATTATATATATATATATATATATATATTTTTTTTTTTTTTTTCAAGATAATTTAATCATGAAGTATTTAAATTGATATGAAGTTCTTTAAATGTATCAAAAATCCAGTTGTATCGTAGTGCCAAAGAGAAAATATAATATGACGAGAAAAAAGGATGATTGTCAGTTGTAATCGGACCTGCACATGACAGGCATTACGTGACTACTAAACTGATTGGATACACAATAGCTACAGGAAAGATAAGCATTGAAAGAGAGTTTGCGAGCGAGAGAGTACGGTAGGATGAAATAAGGAGAAGGAGTGAGTGAGTGAGTGAGAAGAGAAGAAGTAAATTTAGAAACAGAAGCACTTGCTGAATTCATATTAGTTTGCGTAAAATTTCAGTCTATTTCATTGTTCATTATGAATCAGTAATAAGTAATTGGCTGAATGAATTGATTGATTTAATAATTTATAAGAAGAGAATCAATAATCAAATTTAAAATGAATTTTAATGTTTCGAGTGTTGTATAATTTTTATAAATTTCAATCAGATATTTTAAAAAGATTTTTCACAAAATATTTATTATTTATCGTTTATAGAATATTTTTTTCATTTACTTTATATCGAAAATCTTATATATATATATATATATATATATATATATATATAATGTAAAAGATTATGGGTTTTCACGAGTTTTTATAATGCTAATGTTATTCCTGTTTTCTTACCGATAATTTTTAATTAATAAGACAAAAATAGCTGGCTTTTATAATGTCAACACTTTCAGGTTTTATTACTTTACAGTAATGGCACATGATTGCGTATATTATTTTAATCCGAGGATTGATTACCTTATATCTTATTTTTATATATTAAATATAAAAATAATAATTGTTATAAGAAAATGTCTTTTTACTCATTCTTACTTTTAGCTTTATATTTCGAATTGGAAATACAAGCATAGTATAAATAATAATTCTGGAATTATTAATTACTGCAATTTATAATAAATTTCTGATGCATTATAGGAGATAAAACGATAATAAAATATATAAATCTAATTATTACATTTATTCAATTTACAAAGTTTCATTTTATTAGCTTTTTTCTTAGTTTCTACTCTGAAAATTTCGTCACATTTATGTATCTTTTTAAACTTTTTATCGAAATTTCATTACAGAGAATGTAAATTATTTCTGAGTGATTAATAGATTTTTCTTTCCGTACTTACGTCTTTTCTCAAGATCACTTTTACTGACATTAGATATTGTTATAAATTATTATTGAACGTACGCATCTAATTTACCTATTGCCATTTCTATGGTAATATAAATAAAGCTGTAAAACAAAATCTTTATATATGTGCGCGCGCATGTGTACGCATGTGGGCGCGCGGGTGTGGGTGCGCGTTTGTGTAAGAAAATTGCATCGACCTACAAATAAAAGACTTGAGCTGTAAAAGTACGGCTGGTATTCGAGTACATCGCGAATGTATTGTCATGATGGCAAAACTGAATGAGCCTTCACTTGTTCTTCCTCTCCATCCATACCATCCAAGAATGAATATCTATACCCACCGGTGCACACGTGCGCGCACAAACACGCACACATAAAGGAGAAATAAGAAAGAGTAAACGAAAATCAAAGAAGCGTAGTAGCAGGAGGAGGAAACGACTACTCTCCCTCCCTCCCGCCGCCCGCTCCACCAACCAACCATCTCGTCATTCTATCTTCTTCTCTTGCTCGTACTTTTCGATATTTTGCTCACGCACGCGTATACACGCGAGCACGCATTTGCGGTGTCTTTCACGCAACAAGAGCAGAGCAAAGCAAAAGAGGTGGACGAAGAGGAGGATGAGGTGAGCGAGGGAGGGAGGGGGCGGCGGAAGGGCGGAGGAGACGCGCGCGAGCTCGAGTTGTATCTTGGGCAAGATATAAGCTCCTCTCCTCTCACCTGTTGCGAGGCCAGTGGTACTTCTCTGTCTTTCTCTCTTTCTTTCTGGCTGACCACAGGTGGTTGCTTTCCGTGGGTGGGAGCCGGCACGCAGTTGCTCTCTCTCTCTCTCTCTCTCTCTCTCACTCACTCTCCCACTCTCCCACTCTCCCACTCTCCCTCCCTCTCTCTCACCCTCCCTCTCACCCTTCCACCCCCTCCTCTCGCTCACTCTCTCTCTCTCTCTCTCTCTCTCTGTGTCCTTGTCGCTGTCTCTGTCTCTCTTGTACATGGTCTCACGAGTCCGGGTAAGAGGTTGGTCGATAAAGAAGAAGATATGCTCTTGGCAGTGCTCCTACACAGCTACGTACGTGTAGGCAAGGGTATCGAGCATTCCACGTCGGATCGGCGACTCAAAAATACAATTCAATTTAATTAATGATCTATTGAAAGGTGGTATCGTTTCTTTATCCATGCCCCAAGCTTTATAGTGCATTTTACTATCTATCGAACAACTATGCAGATATATCATATTGAATACCTTCTCATAATATTCTCTCACTCTCTCATTCTCTCACTCTCTGCCACACTTTTTTCACATATTCAATTTAACGACATTCTTACGAGAGGGCATGGTTTTTTCTTTATTTCTTTCCCTTCTCCCTCCATTCCACCCCCCCCCCGC
>NW_011948418.1:1725964-1743995 GCF_000503995.2 Ceratosolen solmsi marchali
CCCGCCCCCCCTCCCTTCCCCTCCCTACCCCTCCCCTCCCCACCCCGCCCCTCCTCACTCTTTATTACATTCAAGCCTGTTACAATGGCTAATGCGAAGCACACTTCGAGAGTCACATTGCAACACATAATTCAAGATTAATTCGGCATTGTATTTACATAATTTTTAAAAGAGAGTAATTATCGATTCTGTATTTAATTGATAGGATAATGATAGGATAGATCGTTAGATAAAAACTGAAATGAATCTGAATCGGGCCTTTTGTGTGGTCCAGTTAAAGACCAGCTAAGCGCCCAGAGTTCCGAGGAAAACTCAAGAAGTACGTGGATGCAAAGAAAATTACGTAGACGTTGATATACGGAATAACTAAATAATATTTAAGGAAGAAAATATGATGGAGCGAGCTAGAGGATAAAAGGAATAAGTACATAAAGAGAGACGTAAGTCGAAGCGAAGAACAAAAAAAGGACGATGAATGGGGAGAGAGTGTTTAGAAGGAGGATGGAGGCTGAGCCAGGGGAAGCGCACGCACACCCGAGAGCCAGCACTTTTACGAAGATGGACCAGGAGGAGATGAGACCGAGAAAGAAACGGAGATAGAGCTTAGCTTTCCAGCAGAAGCTGTCCACTCGGCCGCGGCACGCTACGTGAGCAGCATGCACGCACATCCTCTCCCCCTCCCCGCCTCCCGCCTCCCGCCTCCCGTCACCCGCCACCCGCCACCTCCCCCGTCCACCATGGCTCTCCTTCTTCGTCTCGTCGTATCTGTTTTGGTGCGCGTCCGCGCGCGAGCGCGTGCATCCTTTTTATCGCTCGCTTCCTCTATCCTCGTTACTCACCCCCCGGCCCCTTCCTTTTTCCCGGGGGCCGCGCGAGCCTTCCGAGGGTAGGGCTTTTACGCCGGGGAGTCCGCACGCACCTGTGCGATTTGCTAAATCGCGTGTAGGACGCTCCTCCGCCGCTCGATTTTCAGCTCCTCCCGGCCCAGGAATTGGAGAAAAAATGAGGCCTGCCGTGTAAGTGAGAGGCTACCGCTCGCGCGCGCCCGCGATTGAAAGACGAATGGCGCTGGAGCACGAATTTGTTACTTTGCTAATTCGGACGCGGATATTCCGTAACGCCTTCAACCCTCCTTCTCCCCGTCCTCCTCATCCACCACCTCTTCCTTCACTACCTCATCCTCAAATCCCGACCATTGCATTTTTAATGGACGGCGAGGTCCGAGTTATTTATTCCATTCTTGACTCCGTAACTTGGGAGTGCGAATTCCCCCCCCCCGTTTTAAAATCAAGTTTATTACGTAATATCAAACGTTCGGAAAATTTGGCTCTTACAAATGCCGGATAGGAATTACATTTTGCCCTTAGCTTCTCATGATATTCGAGAGATCATTAAACATAGACTATATATGCCCAAGATGCATGTTGATGATTAAAGATTTATTACTGGTTTAAACTTTTTCACGAGCAAAGTCATAATTTTCTATGACATTCACATAATACATAACTCTAATTATTTACTCAATATAGGTAAATTATATCCGACATATTCAATTATAATTAAAAATGGCTTTTCTATATCATTTTTATGGATCGAAAGGAAGAAGGTTGAAATTTTTTATCAAGGTTTTAAAGCTAATTATTTATTTATTTTTTTTTTTAATATATCTGTCAATATGTTAATCATAGAGATATAGAGGTAGAGAATAGAGAGAATGAATGCTATATAATACGCATACGACCCGCGCGCACACGTATATTCGCGCAGGCACATGTTTTTTCAACACGCATCGATGTATATAAATAGGAATTATAAATGGGAAATATAAGTAGGAATTTCTTTTATTCGCAATGTAATTAATAAGTTTTTACCTATGCGTAATATTTATTTATAATAATTATCATTTCTTTTCAATTCTCTCGTGATGTCTTAATAATGTGAACAGATATGAATACAAATGTATTCCAATGGTTAAATGTATTTATTAATTGCATATGCACGTAATAATGTACAGAGTCATTTAAATTAAAGAACTTTAGCTTTTGTAAGCTAATCGATAATTTACAAGGACAACAACTTTAGATTTAAAAATATAACAAAATATTCTATTTGAAGTTTGCAAGTATTTGTTGTAAAGCATATTTTTTATTACTTGTTGGAAATAATTGTTTTGTACAATCAATCATACAGAGAAATAATACGTATACATTTATATTGAAATGATTTTACTTTTGCTTTTATTTTGAAGGATATGTCAACAGATTATGAATTTCTATAGAATTATTCTACAGAAATAAAAATTGCGAAAACAATGCTTAATAGTTGAAAATTTCCATCCTTTTGTATTACTTGCTTTATTCGGTAAAAGTTTTTTTTTTTCCTAATGAATGCTCATCTCACGTAAATTTCCTTCTTTATTAGTTTTATAATTCAATAAAAGTCTCGTGAATTAAAAGAATGTTTAAGGAATTGTTTTAAAGGAAATATTATGCTCAAATTAAATTTAATATTACATACAATGGATTTTATAAATGCTTTATAACTCCTTTATTCCGTAATCCATTATGTTTATAATATGTAATTTTCTGTGAAATTACAAGTCCTAAAATACGAATAATTACTGATTATATTGTTGTATGCTCGATGGAAGCGTAATTGTGTTGTGGAGTAATTTATACTTATTTAAACTAATTATTTTTTTTTTCTATTAATATTATTTCTTATATAAATACAAATATACATACGTACACGTACGTATGTTTAAGAATTATCTATTTTGATATTTCATTTTCGTTTATATTGGAAATTTATTTATTTATTTAATGAATGTATTTATTGCTCTTACTAAATTAAATATTATAAATAATATTTATAAAAGTCTGAAATGTGAACAGAGTAAAAGAAGGAGTATATAGTAGGTGAAAGAAAATATATTGAAAAATTGGTATTGTCGTATATTCTTACTTACCGAATTTTATTCTCTATTATAGTTATGTAGGATTTAAATTTCAGTAGTTCATATTAATAAAATTGGAAGACGTAATTATTCAATGCCAATGAAAAATAAAAAAATTGTTTATAATTAACAACATATTTGTTATACAACTGTTTTTTAATAAACTAATTATTTTAATTTTTACATCGCTATCAATTTTTCTGAAATCTATAAATCTGTTATATTATTTCTTGTCATGATGTTACCTAATAATGTATATAATTACTAGCTCAAGTTCTCGATATTTGGTAGAACGTTGGCAGAAAAAGGCGGAACGATATTAAATGAATTCTCCTTTCGTATGTTACTTCTATAAGTACTGAAAATTAAATTATACCAATTATTTTTCCGCCCCTATCAAGGAAAGCATATGCTCAATCTAATATTACAGATGTAATATGTGTATATATAAAATCGCGCCCTCCCGCAGTGCCATACGCACCTTCTCGAGGCAAGGACGGAGATAGAAAGAGGTCGATTAATTTGTGCGCTCGCGTCGATGTAATTAATAATTAGTCGCATGTCTAATGAGACGCGAAAGCATCCCGGCCAATTAGGGACTTCGGCCTCATCCTTCTACTTCATCTTGTATGGGAGACGGGAGGCGTCGCGCGACTCGTACATCTTTCCTGACTTCTCTCTCTTTCTCTCTTACTTCCATTCACTCACTCAGTCACTCATTCACTCACTCGCTCGCTCGCTCACTCACTCACTCACTCACTCACTCACTCACTCACTCACTCTTCCTCTCACAATTTAGCTTTGCGATCCTCTTCTTACGTCCACAATCGTTCGCTAAGTTGCGTGAGGGGAATCGAGATTGCGAAGCGTAAAAAGAAAGGATGCTGATCTTTGATGCGTGCATGTGTGGGAGAATGAAAATGATATAGAATCGATGGGAATCGAGAGAGGAAGGGGATTTTTATTCGTTGCTGCTTAGGGACAATGAATTTAGCAATCGACACTGGTATCGGTCGATTCACTGACAGTGGAAATAGACTTGGATGGTCAGACGCGGGTGTTTGTCTTGTTTTATTTTTCAGTTTTCCTGTCCGAGCCTCGAAGTTATCTCTTAATAAATACTTCTCATATCAAATAATTCCCGATCTGTTTAATTTTGATTATTGAATTCCTAATAAAATAATAAAGAGTGAAAATGCTCGACTTATTCATAGATTATTAAAATGGAAAAAGTCTAAATTTCAAAGGAGCTCTTTATGTTTTTAGAACACACACACACACACATATATATATATATATATATATATATACACACAGGCAAACCTGCATATACACAAACATACACACACACACACATATTCATTTTCAAAATTGCAAATTTGTTTATGCATTAGAAATTTAGAGGTTATATTTAGATAAAATGGAATACAAATAGATAATGAAGATTTTTATGCCTGATTAATGATTACTAAACCATTTCCAATTTTCCAATTAATCCAATAATCGAATATTCATTTAATATATTAATATATACACATTAATGATACAATTATATTAAAGACGCAAATTCTTTTTTCACAATTACCTATGGAACAAATTATGGTTATAAAGTGAATGTAATAAATATTAATGCACAAAAATTACAGGGAAAATGAATTAAAAAATTAGAAAGTATACATATTATTCTCATAACGATAAATGATGAAATTGCTGAAGTTCGATTAAAAAAAGATTTACTCTTATTATTGTTAATTAATCATTAATTAATATTATACAACATATTTATTTCATATGTCTAATTTCAATAGCTTATTTTTAAATTTTCAAGTTCTACGCGCATGCAATGAAATTTATTTATCGATTCCCTTATCGTTTGTTATGGTGACTTTTGGGCTCCTACTAACTCATAATAATTTACAAATTAATGTAATCGGCGATTTATTTGAATCGAAGTTGTCCGATTTCTTTACAGCATAATATACTTTAATATATTTTGTACGTGGTAACATGAGAAAAAATCGAGCAAACAAATGACACATATATAAGCCAATAAATTAATTAAATAAGTATTTATTTTGGTAACATGATTTACTTTTTCAATAATATCACAGCCATACCCACAAAAAGGAATACACGTATCAACAGGAATTGCCTGGTACTTCTCATTCGATCAACTCCTACCCTTCCCCCTTACGAAATATACCGTCTATCCTCTACAATTGATTATAAATTCATTTTCAAGCCTCTTCCTTCAGCTACATTCATTTATAAGTCTAAGAGCAGCGGTAAGAAAAATTTCCCTCGTGATTTTTTACATGAGCTTTGTAAAGCTTTGTAAAGCAGATATTGTAAAAAAAAAAGAAGAAAAAAAAAACAAAAAGTGCGTATGAATTATATGAAATCGCAGAATACATCGTTCAAGCTGCAAAAAAACAAAGAAAAAAATAGCCAGCAAACACGGCATAGGCTTATCTATAATGAAGCCGGTTAATATAAACGCAATAGAAAAGTGGATGTGAGAGAAGGCATCATTCAAAGGTGTTAAGGGCGCAGCAGGCATTTAATAATGAGGATAACATTTCCCTTCGTTTGGCCGAGTTGATTGCAAGAAGGGTCAAGTGCGTGACTTTTACCGCGTCTCCGACGAATGAAGCGAGCGGGCGAGCGAAGGAGCAAATGAGCCAATCCTGCGAAGCCGCCTTCGAAGACGACGAATTCCTCGTTGTTAAACGCGTGCGCGCATCGCCACGAGGCGATCGAACGCGTCCGTCTCCCTCGCGGCTCAACGAAGAAAGCCAGCTCCTCGCTAATTACTCGATCGTGAATCATTCGCGTAATTTTCTGCCGGCCCGACTGCCTAACCACATAGAAAGTCCCTCGTTCGCGCGCTTCTACGCCCAATCTCTCCTCGCCACGGCCATGGAATGCGCGAGCGCACGCTATATAAGTCTCGTCGTGGCTGAAGAGCGGCGGCACGTAAGTTATGGCTAATGCGCCGTATGCTAATCCAAATTGATTTACCGGTCACTTTCGGCCGTAAATCCCAGCGAGCGGCCGAGCCATTCGTCGAGGCAGTGCCGCCGACGCGCGACAGACGGAAGCCACCGACGGCTTTGCATCTCCCTCTGCGACTCCCCGGGCTTCCTTTCCGCGAAGGTATTCGGGAGCCTTTCCGGGAAGAGCTGCACAATACCGATTTACAGCGTGTAACGAACTCGCGTGGAGGGTCTTTGATTTTGCCGGGGATACGTTAACGCTGGATAGGCCGGGCTGCAACGAGCTACGCGAAATCACGGTCTCGTGGATGCAAATTTTTTTTATTTTCCGCTCATCCGATTAGATCGGCCCATGCTAGGGATAGGGGGGGGGGCGCTATTACTTGCTCATAAAGATCGGTAGAAATACGATCTCTCTCGATTTATAACGATAATTGCTTTTGTCTTTTATTGCTTACGACCGTTGGCCGGAATCCTACCGTCAGCAGCTAACCTCGAGTATTAATAATTTCTACACGACGATTTATACGTCTTAGGATCATTCATAGGATGCTGTATTTGTGCCTGCACATTAATATTAACTCACAAGATAAGAATATTTATGAACAAAATGTTAAATATCTGTCTCAATATTCGTTGATTACTTGTCACTCATTATCAGACATTTTATTTATTCTGCATGATTATGAGACAATTTAAAGTATTTTATGTAAGGTGATAAACATGTTATTTAAATCATTCGTCATATTTCTTATTAATTACATTTACGTTAATATCAATAAAACCTACAATAAAAAAAAAAAATGAATATAAGCTTTTACTTTAATTGCGTGCTTTGTTAAAATAATATGCATTATTATCAAAAAAGCATATGATGTAGTATTTTTATTAAAATTTCATAATATATAATCGTAATAAGATAATAATCTTATTTGTGTAATTTGAAACTATTTTTTATCGATCTAAATATATGTTTGAAATGTATATTAAAATTTAATAAACAGTAAATTATTTTAGTTATTTACAATTATAAATTTATTTGTGAAACTTACGCTTGTAATTATTGTATATTTACTATCTCAAAGCATCAATATAACTATTATTTGTTGAAAGATTTTTTTTTTTTTTTTCATAAATCATTAACTTTTAATTATTTACAATATAATATTATTCTTATTATTATTATTACGTCCATAATAAGAATAATTTAATTATATTTAAGCCGGATATTTTATTATATCTCATTAATTTCAGATAATTGGCATATAATGTCTAATGAAAAGCTATCGGAAAACTTTATGTTTTTCGCATATTCGGACAATGAAAATGTTAATAATATAATACTATAATATAAGTATTTTCATCGAATATTATAATGTCGATACAGAAGAGAAGTCGGATTAATAACTACAGTTCGCCAAACAATATAATCGGACATCACCACAAGATGTTAAATTATTGGTATGAAGACTGATGAGGGATCAAGTCTAAATATCAGACTAAGGATGTTAGATTCAATTAACATAAGGAATTCTTAATGGACAACATCGACATTTTCGTTTTTACAAAATGAAATAGATAGACAGACATACACGCAGAGAGAGAGAGAGAGAGAGAGAGAGAGAGAGAGAGAGTGAGGGAGATGGAGAGGGAGAGAGAGGGGGAGCGATAAAGGGCGGGAAGAAGGCAGAAAATTGGTGAAATAAAAATGGGTGTGTGTGTATGCATTCGTACGTTCGTGCGCGAGCGTGCGCCCGTATGTGAAAGTGACATATCCATTCGCGGATCATGAGATTATGAATTTTAATTAACCATGACTAACTTCGTACTCAAAGTAACATCGAGTAAATGATTCAAATATTCAAATATAACTATTCTTTTATAGTGTATTAGTAGTACTATAAAATTCACTTTATGGCATCAATATCTTTTATCTTTAGAGATATTTATTTTAATTACACTTGATATTTAAGCGTATTCTTTGTAAAATATCATTTGTAAAATTAATTAAATAGCAGTAATAATTGCTAGATAGTTATAGGAATCGATAAAATATTGATGAAAATAATAATAACATTGATATAAAAAAGGACTTACGATATATAATAATTTAATTATATAACTAATTTTACCGTGGATATTGCATTTATTAACGCAGTTAATTCATTTTTATATAATACTACACCGTGGAAGTTACAACAACCATAATTATATTAATTTTGAAACCTTAAAGAATTAAAATATTTTAAAAAAATTCATTCTCATCGTGATAATGAAATCTAAAGTTCCATCGGCCTCTTGTAAGCAAGAAAAAAAGCAACGAAACTTCATCAAAGACACGAGTAATAAAAAGCAGGAGAGATCGAGATTTAAGTTGACGGGTATGTATTTCATGTTTATTAGTCCCTATCAAGATCATCTTTTCCAAGGGCAAGGGAATGGAGCGCATATTAGCACAATAAACATTTGACATTTCGTCCGCCACGTAGGTAAACATTGTGGGCAAAGCAAATGGAATATAATGGAAGAGTAGAAGTACACGGGATTAAATTCAATTGAACAACAATTGTGAAAGTGCGAAACTTAATTGAATTCGAATGAATACTTTAATATGGTTAATTGATTGGCCCGTTAGAATAAGTTTCCGAATGAATTTATAATATTCAATATTTCGATCTGTCTAACGTATTTTGATCCATTTAATATACGGATGTATATTTGCCTTGATGTGACACAAATATTATGCTCTGACGATTAAAAGAGATGGTTATTGAAAGACAAGATATTATTGAAAAATGATAATTATTTCATTTTTCTTATTTACAGAAATAAATTGTTGTTTTACAAGATGTTCACTGGACAAGAGCATTAATGTTCTATAACCAAAGGATTTATATATAAAAGGAGTTTTTTTAAATATCACATAAATATTATACATTAACCGAAAGAAATATAAATATGTATATTTATATAACATATAATGTCTTTATGAGAATAAATAAGTAATGTTAACAATATCATGAAATATCAAATAATTACTTTGTTTTTCCGTTTTAATTAAGTATAACTTGTAAAAATATATTTATGTCTTATCGTCATTTATTACAGTACTTACCAACTTAATACAATTTAGGTAAATCGAAAATGTTTAATATTTGTTTTTTCCTCTCAGCATACGAATAAATACAGTTTTTTATTTCAGCCAACAAATATGTTAAATGTTATTTAATAAATTCTTAATTACTTTATAATATATGTCTGACTTATATATATATATATATATATAAACTGATAATAATTTAGACAATTTTTAATTTTACTTCGAGAAAAATTTAAATTAAAATATTTACATTAACGGTATTATTTTGCGAAATAACAAAATCATAATCCTTAGTTTATCAATATTTTTCATTCCCATAAGATTTCATAAAATAATACGAATACATATAATATTGGTTCAATCTTCATTGAACGTTACAACATACCGCAATTTGTATTAATTATAAAAATTTGTATGACATTTCCAAAAGTGTTTATCATTGACAACATCAAGATAGGAGTCGTAAAAATTCCAATGTATTTTTGGGCCTTAATATTTAAAAATTATGCTTTTACCATTTTTTTTTCTCGAAAATTATATATGTATACGCGCTAGTGTGTGTGCGCGCGCGCGCGCCTGTAAATATTAAACGGAAAAAAATATTTTTTTAACTTAATTAATAAGTGGACTGTGGATTGTGGGACAATACTTATAATAAAGTTGCTAATCTGTAATGTTTATGTAAATAGGCAGTTCATTCGGAAGATTAGCATTCGTTCAGCATTGAAGGGACTTTTTGAATAAGCAAAAATCTTAAAATCGAGATTACATAAAAAATATAGTGTTATTTTCCAAAATTTATATATTAAACGAGTATTCTTTCGAAGAGAATAAATTAAATACTCGCAAAAATGATAATGGAATTATAGTGAAAAGTCGTGCTTCTAATCGAATCCGACGCTTGAGCGAAAAATAAATAATAAGCCTTTATTGATTTAGAATACCCGAAGAAAGCATAAGATCGTCAAGGAAGAAATATATTGCTCAATTAAAATAATAGAAATATCAGAGTTTGTATGTTTCATCTTTTTTCTTCTTTTCTTTAACCGAGCGCTTGTTACGTCGCTTTGTTTCCAGTCACCTCGTCTCTCACTCTCGTGTCCTCAATTTTTCTCTAGCGCCTCCAACAATAGCCAGTGCACGTCGCGCTGCATCACCATCCTCACGAGGACTTACTTATACGCCCGATTGTACATCCAATGCGCAAACATGTTGGGGGAGCGAACGAACACTACCGTCAATATCGTAATTTATGGCTGGTTGCCCTTCATAATTTGCATAGGCCTGCACAAAAGGTACCGCGAGAGCCTCGAAGATGAGTCGTCCCGATAAGAACCGACCGCGCAGCACTCACTACCGCGCACAGGGACGCCGCGAAGATGCTTTGCCTGCCTGCCTACCTGCGGGGGAGACCGTCTCTATGTCGGGAGATATTTCGTTTTATGATTATTTATTACGATTGTTTGGGCCGAGGCCGGCAATCGCACAGGGCTGAAGTTGGGCCGAATTTTGCATGTGTTCCGGGACTCGTTCGCCCCTAACCTAATTTACTACGTGTAACGAGAGTCATTTCAACGTAATTGGAAAACAGCAGGCTGATTTAATGCATTCGACTCGTGTAGAGAAAAACAACTTCCTCTCGAGCTCCAATGCATTATGCGAATATAATATGTTGGATTTTAATAATATATTCCTAATAATCATTCTTAATAGCTTATTGATGGCACTGTATAAGTGTGTAACGGTGCCATTGAGCAAAAATTACAAGGAACGTAGGTATGTTTCGTCTCCCTTTAAAATATTTAGGTATAATCTATTCTAACATTGTAACGATGTAAATTAGTGTATTGATTGTGTTTGGAGGGATGTTGCGATGGGAAATACTTTGATCTGCATTCACGAACAGTCCAACTATTTTTCTCCCATTTATTGCATATTCATATAAACAAAGTACAGTAATAGTTATAATACCTTTTTATTACCGTGTTTTAAAAAATTTATAAGAATATATGATATTTAATTTACTCATTATGATATTTACAACACATTAATGCCCTGAAAAAATGAAAAAATAAGAAAAAAAACAACAACAAGAAAAGAAATTGTGAGAATAGTGTTATGGTGAAAAAGTTGAAAAATCAACTTAAGTATATGGGCGTTGCCCTCGAGATATTTTTTCGTATATATTTTTTTATTCTTTGTTGAGATAAAGAATTCATAACTGAAGGGTAGATAGGGCTTTCGTTGGCTAAGCTTTGATTACAAATTTACAGCAATAAGAAGCTGCTCGCCAGTTAATTTATTGGACATACTGTATTTAAATACTTTTTTGAAGCAAAGGTTATCAAAGGAATTTAATTATTAACAATTGCAAGAGCTAGAAAACGAGTAGCGGAATGTAAATAATGTTTGAGTTGAGATTTTAGTGTGATTGCAAATTGAGAAAGGACATGGAATTACTTAAAATAATTTTAATAATTGTCAAGCTACCTAATTAATAATAGGAACTATTCTTCTTTCAATGTAGCCTGAGAATTATATTTCACATACCATAATGAATACGCATAACCATGTCCACATGATTAGTTAGCATATATGTGTTATAATATGTGCGCAACCCATACAAATCATCCTATTTTAATATTATAGAATGTACAATTCTTTTTACAAATTTTTCAATTATTTTAAACGCATGTCTATTTATATTGTATTATTTAATAATTACCCTCATCATCATCATCATCATCATCATCATCATCATCATCATCATCGTCGTCGTCGTCGTCGTCGTCGTCGTCGTCGTCGTCGTCGTCGTCGTCATCATTATTATTATTATGTTAATATAACTTCTTAATTTCGTTAAATGTATAATTAATCATAGTATCTATTAGCTACATATGTACGTAAATTTTTCACCCTTGACTTTTATTCATATACGTATTCACTATTTTTACTTTATTTTATTTTCATTTTTATCGCTAAAAATACATCTCCCGCTCGACTTACATTTCAAGCCGCATTTTACAATTTAATTTTTTATTTTTTCTCTCTTCATTCGTATCGTTTTCATAAATATTTACTTACATAATTTCGGCTATGCCGTGTACTTTTATACCAGGCACGTATTGAGTAAGACAAAAGTAATGTCATTAATAAAGTACAATTATTTTATTATTCACCAACAGTACGAGTAATTTCTTAATTTTAAGTATTATAATTAGGGTTAAGTTTAAAAATGCATAAATTGTCGTATGTAATCGGCTATAAAATCATAAACGTATAATTTTAACGAGAGATCGGTACGATGCTGTTGAACAATTTGACTTTTTGAAGATCATTTCTTACAGTTGCTTAAATCTGTATCTTTATTCAAAATAAATTAAGCGCTTTCATTTCTGCATTTACCCTTATTATAGATAAAAATATATTATTACAGAGCAGCGAAAACAAAGAAGACCAAATTCAGCTTCTGATTCTCGTACATTATTCTTTATGATATTATTATTATACCTTCATCCGCAAGCTCACCTTATTATCATTTTAATTTCATTTTCAAGTTTTCGTCGGATCTCATTCCACGGCTTTGATATTTTCAATACACGTACAGCACACTTGAAAAATAATCAAAACATCGCTGTGAATTCAGTAATCATCCGTTCGCGGCACTACTAATTCTTTGTAATTGCAAGTCATCGTCGCTTTCAGTTACCGATATCGATCGCCAACCGATCCTACAAAGTAGCTCCACTTTTCAAAAGCTTTTCCCTCTCTCGACTCTCTCTCTCTCTCTCTCTCTCTCTCTCTCTCTCACTCTCTTTCTCTCTCTCTCTCTCTCTCTCTCTCTCTCTCTCTCTGTGTCCCTCTCCCTCTGCAACCTTTCAAATAAATAAAATTGAAAATAAAAGTAATGAAGACGAAAAGATGGAAAGAAAGCGAGGAAAAGGAAAAAATAAGATCCTCGAATCTATACTTATGGGCGCAACGAGCACTTAATATCCATGCGGCCGACTATACTTAATCCCGCAACACATTGGGCCGCATTATAGCAATAAACAAAATGAAAGCAGTGTGCCGCCGTCTCGCTTTTCTTCCTCAGCCTCGAACGCAACTAAAGGAAAGAGACGAATGTACAAAAGTCGAAGCGAGCGAGAGCAAACCGCCCAAAACGTCACTCTCCCTCTCTCCTCCTAGTCACTCAGCGAACATCTCTTCTACTCGATGGTAGCGCGCGCGGGCGCGCGCGCGCGAAAGAGTAGCCTCTGGTAGCTACGAAGGTGGTAGCCCAAGGCTACTAGAAGATTGCCCGGCAGACAGGTGGGTGAGGACGAGACGAGGGATGTGGCCGAGCACGGTCCATAAGAACGAGAATATTCCCTTCCCAACCCCCACCCACCATTCGTCTCCCCTTCCCCATTTCTCCTGCCACTCCTTCGTACCACCGTACTGCCGTACCGCCGTACCCACGTATCCACGTATCCACGTATCCACGTATCCACGTATCCACGTACCCATTACCTATACGCACGCATAGCACGCACGCACACAACAGCTCCTCCCTTCCTCCTACCTCGCTCCATCCCACAGCCCTCTCACTCATTCTCTGGGCTGCTCTTCTTTCGGGGCCACTTAGCCGCACGCGAGCCTTCACGCCTGTATATCGGCGCTCGCTGCGGGGCACAAGGATGAGGAGGATGAGGAGGAGAATGATGAGGAGGATGGGGAGAGGCGGGGGACCGATGCCTGGTACATAGGAGGATGAAGAAAAATCGGGGTGGCGCGAGACAAGAGTGTGAGATGGTGAGGCTGAAAAAAAGGAGGAAGTAGGTAACTGACGCCGCGCACTTATGCCTTGGCATTAACCGTGGATTTATTCGGAGAGAAGATACCGAAAATCGCTCGATTACCGGCACCATGATCAGACGGAAAATGCGAGGCACAATGCACCGGGACGACGGAAGCACCGTCGTTGCGTCGTGAAATGCAACGAGCAATCGAGAGCGCCTACCTCCTTCCTCCCACCCTCCCACCGGCCCTCGCGGTCCGCCGCCATAGCCAAGCCGTTCGTCCTTCTTCTTCTTCTTCTTCTTCTTCTTCTTCTTCTTCTTCTTCTTCTTCTTCTTCTTTAGTGGATGGCAATTTGCGGTAATATTGGCAGCGTCCAAGGTAGCGCGGTCGGCGTAATAGCGGGGGTCAGGGAGAGCGTGGAGGTGGAGGAGGATGAGGAGGAGGATGAGGAGGTGGATGAGGAGGAAGCTCGCTCGTCTACTTGCCGGGGGTCTTCTCGGAAAGAGATGAGCTCGCCCTGTCCTTCTTCGTGGTTCGCCTCTTTGTGCCCTGGCATTACACTCGTGTCAAAATGCGACGAATATCCCTGTCTCGGGTGGCCTCGCCTTTTCTGCACCTTGTGGGAGTTTCCGCTTCTTTTTTATCGCTCGCGTAAACGTCCTCATCTCAGCTTTTTATCCTCGCCTTACAATGCCTCCAATTTTCAACAGTTTTTCTATGATGTGCGCTTCTTTGGTTATTTCTCATTGTGCACGACCGGGAGCTCATTATTGAATAACCATTTGTATTACCTAAATTGTTCTGGCTTTCATTTTTCCAAAAGACCAGAGCCAAAGCTTCATTACGTTATTTAACGCAGCAGCAGTTTCACAACGCGGCGTTTCTTCATTCCCGTGAATCGACAGATTTTTGACATTTTGTCGAAGTCTAAAAGTTTTGAGAATAAGAAAATCTCACAAAATAATAAAACTCATATTATCTGACATCCAATATCATAGTCAAATCTGGAATCTCATTGTTCATACTGTAAATATTATTGATATATATATATATATATATATATATATATATATATATATATACATATGTGTAAGGTTTTTTTGCTTAATTTAATTTTGGTAATTTTCAGCGCTTGATTATCTACACTTTTCTGAGTATATAAAATTATTTAAATAATAATGGTATCTTAATGTTTGTATGTTTTTAATAAATTATTAAAATATAATTTTGAAAAATATGCTTCGCAAGCGATCGCAACAACAATTTCTTGATAGCTCCATTCAAAAGTCCATTAAAAAAAGATTTCATTCGAAGCCCAGCGATTATTGATTGTAATGCACACGTAGAAAATATAAATAATTAAACTTTACTTATCACGGGCACATCTAGTCAGATAAAATGAAGTAATATAACGTGAACTCAATACGAAATATCGGTAGCGAGTGTAGCCGATAAAATGCTAGTTTTCGCTGCGTGAATTTAATTCGAATTTAATATGAGTTTATATTTCTTGTCGAATTGTAAAAAGGGTGAACACGTTTTCTCTCAGCATGATTTGCACTCGAAGACTTCTCGTACCGAAAACTGGCATTTTATTGCTCATACTTGTTACCGATGTTTCATACTCCGCGTATATTATATCGCTTCTTTCATCTGACTGGCCGTATCCGCGGTAACTAATATTAACATTATTTTCGGCCTGGATTATTGCATTAGGTTTTCCAGTACTTTGACTTTCTCGAAAATCATAACGATGAATATTAGATGATTATTCAATTAAAATAATTAAAGGTATTAAGCTAAACAAATCCACGTCATTGGGTTACTATTTCACTATCTATCTGAGAGTCGACTGATACTACACGCGGATTATAATTCTGTAATATGTGGGAAAATAAAAAAAAAAAAAGCAAAAATAAATAATATAAAACAGGAGAAAAATTTTAATTTAAATTAGAATTTTTATTAGGGGAATTAATTATTATTATAGTCAATTTATATTTCATTTTTAATTATAAAAACAAAAACAAAAAACAAAAAAAAAAACAAAACAAAACAAAATCTAACGCATTTCCTTTCATCATGAATTAAATCAAAGTAATTTACTAATTATTATGATTACGATTATTAACTTTTTTAATATACACGGGCTAGTTGACATTATCGTAAACCCTCTTTAGCGTTTATTACGTTGTGACTTTCTTAATCGAAATCATTCATTGGATTATTTGCACACACATAATGCATTCCTAGATATGCCCGACTATCTTTCTCCGCTTGCCCCATCACAACTCATGATTCCGTGTCTCGACCAAAGTAATTATTACGCATAACCGAGCACTTTTTGTAAGGATTAAGGTGACTGAACAATTCGACCAATTATATACAATAATCTACACAAGAAGATTATTATTCAGCATAAAACGAACGAAACACCTACGATAAATAATTGAATTGCTATGGAGTAAAACGAGACGAATTACATATTTTAACTTCCTTTACAAGATTAATAAATTTCAAATAACTCTCCAATATAATGAATCATCATAGAAAGAAAAGATTCACAAAGCTTGTGTAATATGAGTGAGAATAGGGATAAAATAATATCACGTTTTTATCATCTGATCAAAATTGATTTAACGTTGAAATAATGATTTACCCAGTGCGAGCATAGCCAACAATACCATATTAGACAAATAAAATGCGAGTATGGTATGTGTATTAAGTACTAGAATAATATTATTTCTTAAGTTTACTTGGTCCTTCCAAGATAATTCCGACAAAACGTACTTTGCATATCTGGTCTCGGAAGCTTTACACGCCGAATACGTCTGCTCCTCTTGACATTCCGCCCGAGGCATGCACATCACGTACTTATATATCAAAGTTAAACGTCTTTGTAAATATTTTAATAAGCAAGTCGTGTGCCTCTAAACACCTTGTCTCGCTAAATTAAACGAATCCGGGGGCGTCAAGGAGATCGAGCTCAGCGATAAGGAATCTGAGGGATCGACGGCGGCGCGGGCGGGCGGACGTTCGAGCGAGCTTGGGGTTAGGAAGTGCCGGGGGCAGAGGGCGGGGAGTCCCAACCGCGTATCAAGCTCAGATGTTCCATACGTGACAGGGGATCGTCGCCTTCCCCGGCGTTAATCTTTCAAAGGACGCTACGCCATGCGAATGCGCAATATTCTACATGCCACGGTTTCCCTTACTATTCAGCTGTAAATCACGGCCTCGCGTCTGAAATAACACGATCTCGTTCGCGCCATCATCCCCCTTCCCGGATACCGCGAGCTCGCGGCCTGGAAAAGTCCGGGAAAAGATGTTTTATTGACAACGGGGGACCGGGACAGAGCGGCAATTAAATACGAGTGTCGTGTCTCGCTCCGGATCTCGCGTTGCCCGACGCGTGCTGCGGGTCGCGGAGGGGTAGGGGGTGAGAAAGAAACGGCCCCGGGGAGAGGGATCCGCGGGAACTAGGAGTTGTCCGCGGAACGAAATTACCAAGGCGACCGTACCGCACCTGTTGCCGTCGCCGCTACCTTACGGAATTTCCGCGGCAGTAATTCGTTACCGAGTCCCGTTTTTTTTTCTTCGTGCGTGTTCTTCCGCTTTATATAATCCCGCTTTCATCGGGCCGCGTGAATATCCCATTCATTACTTTATTGATCGCGGTGGACTTCCATCAGTGGCCAGATTTGCGCATCTTTGTCGCGAGGCCGATGTGAAGGATTCAAGATGAGGACGATTTTAGTTGATGTTGGCGGCGAGCGACGGTTTTCTCGGTATAAATTATCGTGCGCATAAATATTTGTACGACGAGTTGGAATTGATGGGAGGATGATTCGTACGAATATTAGCAGCAGCGCTTTCTAACTGGCTTAAGGAAAGAATATTTATTATTCGATGCGTACATTTTATTCTTAATGGTTATATGAATAATGACGTTAGTTTGTTCGGTAGTTGAAGTAGTATGTTCCATCATCGGACAGCTGCGATGTATTTATTTTTATAGATAAAATTGTGTAGAACTTGTAACAGAGAGCACAGTTTTTCCAGTCGTATGTTATAGATTCGTTGTGGTTATAAAAGAAATGTTACAATTTGTTCGAATGAAACGTTGATTAAATACTCAGATACGATAAAAAAATATATATATATATATATATATATATATATATGTGTGTGTGTGTG
>NW_011948418.1:1744007-1755527 GCF_000503995.2 Ceratosolen solmsi marchali
AACCTGTATCCATGTTGCATCTCAGATACGATAAAAAAATATATATATATATATATATATATATATATATGTGTGTGTGTGTGTGTGTACAAAACCTGTATCCATGTTGCATAAATTTGTAAGAATAAATATCAAATTTATTCAAAATTTTTATGACGTAGTATATGCAAGGTTTCTAAAAACGAACGAGATTTATTTTGATGGAATACTCATCGCTTATTCACACTCGTCATGAATTATCTTTTTCTCGAATGAAAACTAACTCTCATAAATTATCTTTACGTTTATAGCAATATATATTGCGATTGACATTAAAATATTTTTAACGTTTGGTTATACGTTCGACTTTTTTTTTCAATTCAAATCGTCAAGTGCTACTCCATTCGCAAACACACACACACGTAAACGCACACTCAAATTCCCACCAAAATTCACACTCACACACATCCACTCGCGCTTATACACAATTTAATAATCGCATACCGATTTATTCATACACATACACTCACTCACCTATATGCTGCGGCTGATGTATATTATAATCACCAGAACACCAACACCAGCAAGCTCATGCATGTCAACGGACAGTAATGCTCACACACGTGCATGAATAAAAACATTAACACATGCGCACTCAATTATAAATATATCAATATATTTATACACGCACATAGATAGAATCCTCGCCATGTAAAAAGTTTATTTTAATTGCTCATTATTTTTGCTTAATATAAATCAAATACATCGATAAAAGCTGACGTAATATTTATGATGCAAAAGTAAATATTTGTTAAAATATAATTGCTTAATAGTGAATTTAATTATACTAAGGTCCTTCAAAATGTAGATCTACGATGAGTCGAAGATATTAATTATTGAATTTTCTATTTAAACGAAAGTTAATACATATATTTTCATAATATTAAAATCAATGATAATTTATGGATTTTCTGCAAGTCGCAATTTGCAAACAGTAGGAATACTTTTAAATTTTATCTTTTTCTTGTGTATTATAAATTGACAGTACATTGTATTACACATGAATACGGCATTAACAGATTGTCAGCCCGTATCATGCAAATTTTAATATTGAACTCTATTTTTTAGACCAGTGTATTATTAAGGAAAGGAGAGAGGGTAATAAATCTCGCCGCATTGTAGAATTTATGGTGATTATCGAGATTAAACGAAGCCTATGGAAATAATTTCATTTAGGCAATTATAAATATAGTATTTGACGAATATGTAAAATCGTAAGAATAATTATATAATTCCCAAGTATTTAAGCATAGGTGCATATATATATATATATATATATATATATATACACATTATAACTAATTGAGGAATGACATTTATAATTAAAAATTATTCTCAGTTATAAATTCGTTGTTATGGATGCTGTTTGAAATGCGGACGTAAAAACATTAAGCAAATAATACAGAATAATAATGTGGCGAGTAGTCGATTTGATCCGGCAGTCATTAGCCTTGAAAGTGCATTTAGTAAACTCGAAGGATAATAAATAGTATTTATAAAGGTAATTATTGTATTATAGGCTTCGTAGTGTAGGTAAGGGTTCGGTAGGCAATGTCAATTTGTATTCGCGTGTTAAAGGCCTTGTTAATTGGCAATTTGCAAATCGCGGTAAGAACGTCGGTCCCGTAAGCGTTTGTTTGGAAAAGAGTTTGGCGAGTGTGGCCGATCGAGCCTCCTTAAAATGAAAATCAAGGCCGCGCGGGGCGGGGCCGGTGACCGGGCTTCTCCCGCTGATCCTCGCCGTCCAGCTTCCGAGTGGAAGAAACAATCGAGTCGGGGGAGCGGACAAGCGGTTGACGCGCGACGACTTATGAAATGAAAATAAAGCGCGGGGGGGGGGGAGAATCGGCCTTCCCGCAATTACGAGGGCATTGAGAAACAATAAACTCCTCCGTTCGTTAACTGCTCTTGAGCGCTATATTTCAGCCCCGTACGAGCGGCTTTCGCTTACGGGATGGATGGCCATAAAAGCCGCGGCCTCGCTCTTACCACTTTAATGAATAATTATCCGGAGCGGGGCCGCGCACTAAAGACATTAGCCGCGCGCAGCGCATGAGCGGTCGCAGGCAATCGGATGCCCCGGCGATAAATCCCCGGCGGTGCGCGCGCAGCATCTGCGCCCGGGACCGAGATCCCGGGAAGGATCGAGCTTCCTTATGTCGTTTATTCGCTTCCGCGGCCGCCATACGTCAGGGCCGCAAGCGATTTATGCGACGTTGGAATAGGAGAAGCAGCGGGCCATTATGGTTAGTGCGCCGCCGTCGAAGATCCAGCATCCGACAACTCGTTAGTTGCTCTTGTTCGCTCGACGTGTATTATACTTCGTTCGTCCGTCTTTATCGGTCAAGCGCCTCCCTCTATTTCGGAATTCAGCGATTTTGGAGATCGCGGATCGATTATGGGAATGTGGGCTGTGATACTGGGGATGCGCGCGTGCATATCAAATTGAATTCGCAAGCTCCGTTGGGAATGAAGTTGCGTTTTGCGCTGGACCGATACGTCACGTCGTTAATCGAATGTCCCATTTAAATCAAAAATTATTTTTATGCTTTGCTCTTTGTGCCCCGTTATGTTAATTACGTCATCAGTCTTGGAGAAGCATGCGTTGCGCTACCACTACTCTCTTTAAAAAATAGTAAGGACTCGTCATTTTACGATGATAGACGTCAAAACTGTTTTCGCGCGTCAGCAGTTACAACGTCAGCGAATTCTAACGTTTTTTTCATCTTTCTTCGTCACAACGCCTAGCAAAATGCCATAATTTTAGTTTTATAATACTCGAAGTTGATCACGCATTATTTGCTTATTTTTCAAAGATAATTTATAATAACTTGGAGCGGCATTATTATTTCAATAATTGTAATATTCTCGCATAAAAATTGTACGTAATTGCACATTTTTAAACAAGCCTAGGATACTTTGGGTGCAGGATGCATTGTTTTAAACACGATCCTCAATGCATTTACGTACTTATCATGCTACATTAAAACAATAATATCGATAATAATGTAATCGTGTATACTTAATCGGAAGGAACGCGCTTGTCCGTAAATTATTATGCAACATTCGTTTAGCGCTTGTAACGTGATTGCCTGTAGCTTCTACAAGGATACTGCGCGTGTACGGGAAGCCCCGTACATTAATTGAATGTTCCTTCAATCTGCACGGGTATATTTTGGAAAAATTTCGTGGCAACGATGAGAAAATCACGGAATGGGCAAGTAGCCGACGCGTGGTGCGTTATCTTATACGCGAACGAGCAAATCTCGTCTCTATTTACTTCCCCAACGGAATCTCCAGCTTTTATCACTTTGGTAAATTAAACGTTACACTACCATCGCAAAAAACGTTTCTCACCTCAAAAATCATAATCACAACGTGTATATGCCGTACCCCAACTATCGATTTATATACCTTAAGCATTTTATCCCCCTCGCCCATTCGACGTAGCCCGTCCATCCGACTTACTCGGCCGTGCGAGCGGAAAGCGCATGCTAATAATATTTATTACTTGACGCATGCGAAAAGCCAGGAGCGGTAGCCGGAGTAGCGCCACGGCGGTGGCAGCCTCTCACCCCGTAATTTATTATAATTTTCAGCGCATCGTGCCACTCGCCTGGCGAACTCCCGGACGATAGTGCTATCGTACTCCCGGCACGGGCGCCTCGGCCTCGGTCTTTACGTGGCGCGTGACTCTCGGGACCGCGGGCTCGCATCGGCCGGGAGGCGTGATTCCACCGGACGTCGTTCCCCTCCTCCTCCTTCTCCTCCTCATCCTCCACCTCATCCACCTCCTCCTCCTCCTCCTCGGCTCCTCCATCATCCCTTCCCCTCGCCCTCACCCCACCATCACATCGGATACCGAGTTCGCGTAAAATGCCGAGTGCTTATACGGCACTTTAAAACATGCCGTAGGGGACAGTCTTTGCTTCGAGTGTGTGTGCTGTACGTAACGCCGTGGCTGCGGAGTGTTTGCTCCCGTCGGCCGGACGGACAACTTTAGCGATGTTCTCGCGGCTCTCATCAGCGATCGATGGTATCGCGGCAAATGCCATTTGTCGAAGGATAGCCGACTTTAAATACGTAATCTAGGCATTTTCCATCGCAAGACTTTTCATTGCTTCATCGCAATCGCAAACTACATAACAGAGAATATAAATGATAGAGGCCAGAGATTAATCGACAATTCCCTTATTTTTTATTCTCTTATCATTTTACATAAAAATCACTATTAATTACCCTTTAAAACACACGCGCGCGCGCACACACGCACACACGCACACACGCACACACGCACAAACGCACACACGCACACACGCACACACGCACACACACACACGTACAGAGATAGAGAGACACGCCGAAACAATAAGAGACGGTTAGATTGATGTATATACGAAGCATGTGTGGATATATATCAAAAACATTGATTTTTGTACGTAAATTTAAATTTATAAATATTTATAAGAGTTTCGTACAAATTGAAAGGTTATGAAATACATGAAACTAAACTATTTCAGAACTTTTTAAAGTATTGCTTACATTTATCGGGTGTATAAATAAATTATAAATAAATAATTACCAAAATATGCTAATAATCTATTAACTTGGAAATTGGTTATAAAATAATTCACGAATATTTGATTATCTTATGCAACTGCACTTATACGATTGGCACTTTAATAAATCAAATTTATGATGAAATACCTGTTAATTATAAAATTTGAGTGGTTTATTTAAATTGTTGGGTGCTTTATTTGAGATTCAATCTTTATCTATGAATGATGTAACCCTGCCTTGCAATTATAATCTGCTCTCTAACATGATCAAAGTCGCCTTTTAATTACGGAATCGATGAATAGAGAGAGATAGAGATAGATAGAGAGAGAGAGAGAGAGAGAGAGAGAGATAGCGAGAGTAAAATTTAGAATAAAGCCTATTTGTCACTTATTCAATAAAGCATCTTCTGCTTCATCATTAACGAATTACCAAAATTTTCCTTTCCAATCCCGCGCCCCTATTATTCAGCACATCGTTCGATCCAATAAGTAAATTCAAAAGCCAAAATGGCCGAGGACCTCGACCAATCTTCTCAACCTCTTCTACATCCTTAGCGTTCAAACATTAATCTCCGCAGCTCCCTTTTTTTTATGGTTCCTCGGGGTTGCAGCGCTCGACACGTTTCAGTCGATCCGCCATAAAGATAAGCTACGGTCGCAGAATGCCCGATCTTCCGGAAGTTGGCAGCACCTTGACCCTCCACCCGGATGACGGCGGTTGCTTGGTTGAGGCGGGACGGGGCGTGGGGTGTGTACATAGTTCGAGCTATATTCGATTTTGCATTGGCCGCCTGGTGGAGCGTTGGCTGCTTCCGTTTCCTCTTCCTCTCTGCGTGTACAACTGTCCGGACTGCATTTTATTCAGTACTGCAGGGGATATGCAACGCGCTGGAACAGTTATTTGCAACTCCGAAATTTGCTTCCTCTTGTATGTCCTCTGTTTATTCTTAGTTTGATTTAAAAATTTTCTCAGGTTTTCGAATGTCGACATTAAGAATGTATGGCAATTACTCGTAGTATCAAAATCAGCTTTGGAGAATAGTTGGAGCAAATATTCATGGTTAATGTGATTGATCATAAGTATCTTATTGCTTTCTACGTTAGATATTTGTTTTCTTAAATATATGATTTTATACTTGTAATCAATACCTTAGACAAGGAATCTGCCTCATCGTGAATAATTATGCTGATTAGTTTTTATTTAGGTTTTATGTGTATAAGAATTTTAACACCAAATATTGTGATGATTCGGGTAGTTTTTCCGATCGTTATGTTTATCTAGGGTTATAATTATATAGTTTTATTGCATAAAATATATTCATTATGAAGAATAACGTAGACAGGCCCAATGTACTTTATACTTTGGCAATTAGATAAATATCATAAATTAGACCTTTCATCGTACATCAAAATGCTTTGATACCTTGAAAAAGGCTGTTCTTACGAAGTTGTTGATACGTTCCGTAATAATAATCATGATAAATGTGCTTTGTCTATAATTGGCCAGAGCTAACGTCGAGTCTCAACACTGTAGATAATCTCGAAGAGTATCGGCCACAATTTAATTTCTTATTTCGACAAAGTACTACAAAACGTCTCTCTATAATGATACATGTAAGCCACGACGTTGGCAATCCATTCGTTTTTTCATAAATGAAGTATACGCTCTGCTTAATAGTCTAGCAAACCTTAAAAAGCGACATTCTGTCGAGCCGCAAGTACATATTCCCGTCGCGTTATAATTGAATCCGGAAAAACCGGCGGGCAAATGTTTCCTCCTCCTCGTCCTCCTCCTCCTCCTCCTCCTCCTCCTCCTCATCATCATCCACCACCTCATCCACCACCTCATCCACTACCTCCTCCTCCTCCTCCACCTATTTCTCCTCCCCCTCCTTCACCTCCACCGACTATTCGTCCTCGGTTTCCCGTGCACCTCGGACATAATATCCACGGACATCCCTAGGGAGGAGAGAAGGTGGCCTAGTAGGAGTCTCGGGGCTCATTGAATTTCGAATAGAGCCGCGACGCGACGCGACGGCGACTTGCGGCAGCCGATCCCTTATGCGATCGATCCGTGGTGGGAATTCGCACGCCCGGAAAATATATATCGATCCGCCATTTATTCCTCCACGGCGTGCTTTCCTCGGCGAAGGTGGTGTGCGTGCGAGCGTGTGTCGCGTGTACATGAACGAGCGACAGGTTGAATGGGCCAGTGAGCTATGGGTCTCACGCGTACAACCTCGGGCACGATATGGATCTTATTTATTTCCTTTCGTTTCTCTTTCTTCGTGTCACTCTTATTATTTTATTCCTTCGCCTTCTCTCATATATTACTATGATTTTATTCAATGCCCCTTCTTATTTGATTAGACCACTTTTATGGCTAATGATACACTCTCGTCTTCTCGCTTATAGTGTTAAATGAAGTTTCAATTCTTCGTTGCTTGTGTTGTATGCCCTCGAGTATCGCGATATTTATTCCTTATCTTAACACAAGTGACGCCCAATAAATCAATTAGTAAATTTATTATGATACTCTAATCCAGCAAATGATATTCCCATTTTTCTTTCATGTTTTTTTTTCGTTTTTTTTGTTTTTTTTGTTTTTTTTGTTTTGCTTTTTAACAAACACGTGATATTTGTTCTGCGTGAATCTATTATTTTAATTACGATCGAGTTTGTTTTACGACTGATTAGATATGAATTGATTAATTCATTTCTATCGATCCAATTTATAGTCACAGTTTCCAAATAATTATTTTCCTAAATCTGTTTTGAATGGTGGTAAATGAATCGTTAAGGTATCTATTTTTATCTTTCACATACCATATATTAATTTATAACACTTAAAAATATTTCAAAGATTTTGTATATAAATATAAAGTAATTACTATTATTTGTCTTCCACAAAAATATATGATAAAAAAAAAAAAAAAAAAAAAAAAAAAAAAAAAAAATATCGATTTACAATTGTCCGATTAAAATAATAAAAGCTTATATAATTTATTAAAAATCATATCTACTTTTTACAAATTAAAATCATTGAAATTTAATGGTAAATAGTTTTATCGTAATCCTAAATGTGTTTATTTAATTATCTTAAATGCATTTACGATTATCTTAGCAGCGCAACTTAAACATATTGAAATGCATTGCAACAAAACTTAATAAAACATTACCATCGGCTCCGATTTAACGTTAGAACGTCCGAGCTATTCCAAGGGTGGGAGTGCGACGAAACTTGATCTTTCGTTCCGAGGATTCTTTCGCGAAATTGGCACCAACTCAAGCCTCTTCTCTTGTGTCGATTCGACAATTCGGCCGACTTCCATTCTACTTTCTAAATCGTTTATGTTCACCACGATCGGAGAAATGTGACGATTAACCCTAGAAGTATCGTCGAAACAGCAACGTTAAAAGATTGGGAAAATGGATCGAATCAATTTTATTTATACTCGTCACAATACTTCACGTTCAACTATTTCTATTTAAAGTTTTCACACGTAACACAATGCGTGCAATGTATTCTTTTAAAGGTGAAAGCTTTTGTTTACAAAATTTGTGTCAAATTTATAATTTACTCGACATTTTCATCTATCGATTTCAATACAATGTAAGTGAAAGGAAACTAACAACATAATAAAAACAGCAGATTATTTGCATTCATTATTATTTATTGTATTATATATTTTATGACAAATTTATTATATTCAGAAGAACCTATAATGAAATCATGATATTTATCCTATTCCTTTGACAATCTCCTTTGACCATCAATCATATACTTATTTTTCTCGAATTTTTGCCTTACGTCTTTATTCGGTTATTTCTATTATATAAGTGTATACATCTTTTTAATTTATACACTTACCTATACATAGATATTTGTAATAACACAAATACTTTTATATAGAACAAACAACTTTTATATTCAACTTTATATTTTGCGTTTGAAAAAAAATATTTTATTAAGGTCGCGATCGATACGTTAATATTACTACTTAAGTATTTGCATAATAAGTAGTCTTGTCCTTTAAATGTTGTCCCTATATTCATTTTAATTCTACCTCATTATTAGTAAAATATATTGAATTTTATTTTTATTTTTTTTTTTTTTTTGTTTTTGTTTTTTACATTGTCACATAAATCATACATGTAGCAGAATTTAAAGTCACAGTACGCTTAATACTGATGATAACTAACCATTATTGCAACTAATGATTAACGATCGATACCACGAATCTCAGCCGTAATAATTCATTGCAATGCGTTTACAGTAGCAGCGTATTCTACAAATGATGTCGGGAAAAATGTTGTCAAATACATAAAATAGTTATTGCGCCGCTAAAACGTATTTCTTTAAATAATAATTTTAATTGGTAGTAAATTATAGTTATTGTATATAGAAAGCCGGATTAAATTATAATGCTCCGAAAGTCGTTTCATTGGCTCTTGCGGTAGCTGGCAGCTGTCAGTAGCAAACAAATTGATCGCGTAGGCGTCCACAACTTTTTCCTGGCTGGCTTCGAGTGGCATTCTATTCTTGATGTACGTAATGTACGATAATCTAGCTCATCGGACTCAATAAAAATACTTTATCAACAACGGATAATTTCATACAATCTATTATTCTCTCCAAATTACCTTAATCGTTGGTGCGTTGGACGATGAATAATAGTATCGAGTTTCTAATATTTATAAATAATATAAGATATTACGTATTATACGTTCTAATTCATCGTATATTTATTCAATCAATATTTATCTTACTTTTTTTGTTTTTGTTTGGAATGTATACAATTTTCATTATTGTATTGATATATTAAGAAATATATTGTATTAAGTCATAAAATTCATATTAATTATGTAAAGCTTTTACAGCTTATTTAATTTAGCATATTATCCTTCTTAGTACTTATTGTATTTAAAAAAATACGAATGGCATTTGAGAAAAATAAAACTTTTGAAAGTAAATACCATTTTTGACATTTTGTCACCGTAACTTTTGTAAAGATAAGAATTAATTGAAATTCGATTAGTGTATAATAAAATGGTATTGACACTTCACATTACATAGTAAATTAATGTAATTGATAGTTAAATTTATATTTAAAATATACTATATGTATATTTTAATATTCTTATGATTATTATTTAAGATTTATCGAAGTGTAGATATTAGTAATTATTCTATATTCTATGTTGTGATTATAATTAAAATGAATGGATGCAAGACATTATGAACAGAATTGCATCTTCAATAAACTGGACTTTGGGAATGTTTTTTTAAATACAGATAATTTACTTTAATAAGGCTACTTAATAATTTGACTATTTTTTAAACATGGAAATTCGCGGAAACGAACGTGATAGAATTATCGGTATGTTTAATTACAAGGAAGGAAATCTCTATATATGTTATATCATTCAAATTACATAAACGAGTAAAAGATATAACTTTTTAATTACAGGCAATTAAGAAAAATCGAGCAATGCAAGGCAATGCATATATTGCACGATGTTCTTCTTGCGATGAGAAAGAAGTGGAGCTCGCGCGTAAAACGATGCTTTGCACTCCGGTAAGGATTTATGGTTTCGATTGTGAAAAGAGATTCTTTCCTACTCAGTGACTAAAGAAGGGGAAAAATATACAGAGAGAGAGAGAGAGAGAGAGAGAGAGAGAGAGAGAGCGAGTGAGCGAGTGGTGTGAGGGGAGGGTGGTCGATAGAGAGGGAGAGAAGGGGGATAAAGAGAGATAAAAGTCGAGTGGTAGGAGCGCAAATGAATGATCGATGGCCATAGATGCCCACTTGATCCAGAAAACGAATAAAAGAAAGCGTATGCGATCGTTTGCTCACGAGTATCGTAATCGATCGTAAATCATGCGTAGTTACATTAATCAAATAATAAGAGTTACTTATTGAGATGTAGCGCTTATAGACATTGGTGATATAAGTATGTAAGACTACGTTCAAGTAATGCAGAAATATACTTGGTAAGTGATTGTAAGGTCGAGACGTTCATAATGACTACTGTAATGAGAATGCCTTGGTTTCCTATAATGCCGCTATCTAATATTCATGTAAATTGAAAAAGGATCATCGCATTACTTAGGAGCGTATGATAAATTGATTAAATAATGATTTAATGGTATAATTTTTGTTACGATTTTAATGAGAACTGTTCCGGCAAATAACGCATAAAAAGCATGAAAAAACTTCATTTAAATAATTTTGTAAAATTCCTAAACGTTCGAGCTTAAAGCTTAATTATTTCCAACTACTTTAATTCCACTGTAATTCGACTAATTTCAATATATTTGAAAAATTCTTACTCTATTCTATCATTCGTGGCTCATAGAATTACTTGAGATGCTTCTTATCTCTAGCAATTATTAACAATACATTTGTCCCTGAATCTTCTTTTCACTGGCAATAACGAATAATGCATTATTATTACATACCGGAATGGAAATAATTTTCGTTTGTAAGTTTTATTTATTGCCGTGTCATGTATAAAAACTAGAATTTCTACGGATTTTCATATTTAAGTTTGATTGCGATAATAAAAATTCTTAGATTACCAAATAAACTTTATTATCCGCATAATGATACGTAGCATTTACATAAAGGCCTATGCACTTGGACTAATAAAGCGACGCCTACGCTAACGGCAACGGCACGTGTGTCACCGCCTGCAGTAATTTACGGCTGCCATACAATCCCAATCATTATCTCGGAAACCAAAAATAAGAAGTTCTCGCTTCGACTACTAAGTTCTGCGGCACTAAGTGCGAGTTGCATTTCTGCATAGATAAATGCTTTAGGACGAAAAAAGAACACTCGACTGGAGGGAGGAAAGGAGCGAGGGAGAGGAAGGAACAGAGACAGAGAGAGAGAGAGAGAGAGAGAGAGAGAGAGAG